>NC_043005.1:62866785-62911785 GCF_006345805.1 Octopus sinensis | reverse complement strand
ATGCAATTTAATGCTGGTAAATTTCAAGCCTTACAATATCAAGCTGTAAACACATATACATTACAACACAACTATACTGGTCCAGGAGGGATCGAAATCCCAGTATCGAAATCAATACGGGACCTGGGGATAGACATGAGTGACGATGCATCTTTTTCTTCACACATCGCGAAGGTGGCGACAATGTGCAGACGACTCACTGGCTGGATCCTGAGGACATTCCGGACAAGAGACTGCGAGACCATGTTGACACTATGGAGGACATTTGTCCTAAGCCGCCTGGACTACTGCTCCCAACTGTGGTCACCGCATAGTGTCAAACTAACCACAGAGCTTGAGACAATCCAAAGACATTTCACCAAGAGGATTTCCACCATGAAAGAAAAGAACTATTGGGAGAGGCTTAGGGAACTCAATTTGTACTCCTTGGAACGAAGACGAGAGAGATATGCAGTGATATACATATGGAAAATCCTGGAGGGACTAGCACCAAATTTTGGAATTGAGAGCTGTTCCAATCCCCGTACAGGACGTCACTGTGTGGTGCCAAAGGTCCCGTCTTCCACATCCAGGGTAAGGAGCAGATACTGTAATAGCCTGGGGTTCAGGGGCCCTCAGCTGTTCAACAAACTGCCAAGAAAACTAAGAGATCTACATGATGCGGATGTGGACATTTTCAAAAAACATCTAGACAAGCTGCTTTCCGGGATCCCAGATGAACCCACTGCAAGGTACGAAGGTAACCTAAGGGCAGCAGCTACAAACTCTCTCTTAGATCAGTGGCCAGCCACGGCAAACTGGACTTAGAGAGGGTAGCAACAAGGGCGGTGCCCCAGCATGGCCTCAGCCGGATGGCTGAAACAAGTAAAAGAGTAAAAGAGTAATATATATACATATATATACATGTGTATGTGTATATATATATATACATGTATATGTGTGTATATTTATACACACACACACGCACACATATATATATATTCATATACATTCATGTATATGCATATATATATATATATAGTATATGCTCTTGTGTCTGGGGAGAGTCATTCTCTTTTAGTGCATTATAATTTAACACACTCACCAGTAAACTTTCCACTCATTTTTTCTATATTTTCTAAAATTTTTGCTGCGTCTTGCAACCTTTTCAATATATATATACATACACACAGGGTGCGGTGAATAAACTGTCATCTAGATTACATGAAAATGAAAATAACACTGACATATTCATTTTAACAGATATAATTACCAAAATTACATAAAAATATCTTGAAGTACTAAAATGTCAATCGATTCAATAAAATCGTCATTGGCTTCAACTATCACCTCTAGACAACTTCGGAATCTCTTGCAACTCTTCTGGACAGTCTCCTTGTTTAATTTGGTGAATGCACCCATAATCTTTGCCTTCAGTTCATCTTTGGTGTTACAAGGGGTTTTGCTGGTCTCTTACTCAACTGCACCCCACACATCATAATCAAAGGGGTTGCAGTCTGGGGAGTTAGATGGCCAGATGTTAGGGGTGATGTGGTCACAGGAATTGTCTGATAGCTATGACTGGGTTCTCTTACTTGTGTGACATGGTGCAGAGTCCTGTTGTCAGATATGGGGTTTCCAGCAGCCACCCTGTTGACCCAGGGCAGCACTACCTCCTTCAGGTACTTGATGTAGGCCACCATATTGAGTCTGAGGTCGTGTGGGAAGATGAATGAAGGCGTAACTTCACCATCACTAGTGATCACTCCAAACACCATGATGTTGACTGGATGTTTAATTTTTATCATTCTTGGTGCATGCCCTCAGATAACACTGTCTTCTGATTGACACTCAAACACTGAAATGTTCGTATTGGAGCTTCCAGCAAGAATACTAAGAAGTACAGCATGTCATTTCCAAATTTCTGGCCGAGTGAATTGCATCATGGTGCTATTTTTATCATAGACAGTGCCCAACTGACTCTACTATACTGTGTAGTCAACAAAATCAAAAACAAACACTGCATGCATGAAATTAAAAATATAAAATGGTGACAATTTACCCATCACACCCTGTATACACACACACATAATGTGTATTTATGTGTATATGTATAGGAAATTTCTTTTAATCAAACTCTCATTGATATTTATTCGTTTGAACTAACAACATGCGAAATGATCAAGTACTGGTTGTGTCATTTGGGGCTACTAATTTGTCAAAACCACTGTAGAACATGAATTTCTTTATAATTCAACCTCCATTTGTCAAGCAACTTTTTAGAAACAGTTTTCATGGATCCTCTGTTCAATTTTCTGTTAACAGTATGGTTATCTATGAAGACTGTAATATTTCCTAATCTAAATAATTTAGGAATTATACCTTCATTATATTCTTCAGACCCAATGACTTCATTTTACATTGATGTTCCCTTCTACGTTTTACATGTTGTAAAAAAGTGCTTAAGCCTTCTTTCACATCTTACTGACATTGCTTCAGTATATCTAACTGTTTATATAGTTCCACTACAAAAGTAGCATTGCAGAATTTAACAACATACTTGTAGTTGCCATTTTTATTGAAACATCCCTTTGGAAATTCTTCAAATCTTTAATTGCTAATTCCATTGAAAGCAGTTTTATATAAATGATTGAAATAATTATCAGCTGATTCAGTCAGCCACAAGAGAGTTGATGCCAGCCGCAAAAGCATCACATATTAGCAGTTGTCTTGTTGTTCAGCAGTAAAGATATTTACCAAACATTTCTTCCCCAAAGGCTCTGAATTCAGTCATTAATGCATCTATTGATTGATTCTTATGCTGTTTATATTTTCTGATTTTGAATCTGCTCTTATCCTTTTTAGCATATTTACTTTTTGAGGTATTGATTACATGACATCTCTGGCAGCATTAACAAAGGTGAATGCTATAGGGTCTTGCAATAAAAGCTAATAACATTAGAAATAATCTAGGTCGTTTTTCTATGTATATCTGGAACTTTTTTTCCCCAACTGGTGATGGTTTTATGACAGTATAATACCACATTTAAAAAGAAAATTGAATTCATTATACTTTGATAACTAATCATTTGCAAACTAAAAAAACTATAGATGTCACAGATATATATATGTGTGTGTGTGTTCATTTATATATATATATATGCACACACATATATGAGAGAGATAGAGATAGATACACACACACGCATATATATATGCACACATATATATGAAGGAAGTATTTAGCAATGATTATGACAATGAATAGTTATTATTAAAATATTTATTATATTCTCTAACAAATAAAAGCAGAAATTGTTAACTTCCTTTCTTTAATGACTTAGAAGAGGAAGGACAGCATCCACCACCCTTTTTTAGGGCCTCTCAGACTGGTGGAAAGAAAAGAGTAAGTTACCTTTAGGCCAAATATCTGGTCTGAATTATTGCAATAATAAAAGCAGTCAAGAGCTAAAAAGCTGTGTTAAACTATTTGACTGATGATACTTTTGAAAGACACTATATAGTTGTCAAGGAAACTTAGCAGCACGGCTACTACTACGATTACTTGTAAAAACGATATGGGTGTTGTTTCTAGCACATTCTCATTTCTTTATCACTCTCACATGTATGAATGATTTTCAATATTTTTTTCCCCATAAGGCGGTGAGTTGGCAGAAATGTTAGCATGCTGGGCAAAATGCTTAGCGGTATTTCATCGCTTTACATTCTGAGTTCAAATTTTGCTAAGGTCGACTTTGCCTGTCATCCTTTCGGGGTTGATCAAATAAGTACCAGTTACACACTGGGGTCAATGTAATCAACTTAATCTCTTTGTCTGTCTATGTTTAGCCCCCTGTAGGCAATAAATAAATAAATATTTTTTTCCCCATAAGATGGTTAGCTGGCAGAAATGTTAGCATGCTGAGCGAAATGCTTAGTGGTATTTTGTCTGTCTTTATGTTCTGAGTTCAAATTCTGCCGAGGTCGACTTTGTCTTTCATCCTTTCAGGGTTGATAAATTAAGTATCAGTTGTGTACTGGGGTCAATCTAATTGACTGGCCCATCCCCCAAAATTTCGGGCCTTGTGCCTAGAGTAGAAAAGAATATTTTTTCCCCATAAATATATTTATATGCTATAAAAAACGAAAATTTGAGAAATTATGAAGTTTTTGCAACCCCACTCCCTGCCCCTGATTGTTTCTGTCTAGAATTAAAAATATTGGAGAGCCTGAGAAGGTCATTGCTGGCATTTATCCGCAGGGATTTTAAAAAATTACAGAGATGTACTTGCATAGCAAGTGACTTGATCTGAGATTGTGTGCTGAAACTAAAACAATTGCAGCATGGAAGATGTTTGTTAACCATTCAAGAACACATAAATATCATTAGATTCACTTCAATATTAAAATTTCATTTGTGTCAAAATATTTTCATTGCTTTGAAACCATGACCTGTTCACTGACAAAGCTTCACAAAAGTGATGCAACATGAAGTTTAGTCAGAGAACAGCACACATACACACATGCACACACACACACACATTCATTGCCTTTCATTTGTATGTGTATATGTATCTATGTGTGTATCACTGTTGAAGTTGCGTTTGGAAACTGAATAAGGTGCAAGTTTTCAGTACGTGTGGGTAACTTTTTATTTTTTCCTTCATCTTCTAATAGTGATTAGCCAACTTTCTAGGCTCTTCTCACAACTATCCCACATTAAAAATTATACAGGTATTTAAAAAAATTTTCATTCAGTAAATAATGTTTTTATATTACATATACAGTAATAGTGAGTTAAAACTTAAAAGAGAAAGTGAGAGACTTCGTTAATGAAAATGGAATACTCTGCAGTGAATGCAATGAATATTTAAATTTGTGATGAATTGGACACAGTGAATATTTATATTTGCGAGAAATTGGAGTTAAAAAAATTCAATAAACTCAAGAAATAGAGATTATAGGAAATTTCTTAGTACACGAATTTATAAAAATATTTCCGGATGGTCAACCCTTTAATAATTGCTTTCTTTTAGTAATTGTTACATACCTAATTAATTAGCAGCTTTCTCCATTATAGTATTGTTGTTGTTTGTTTCTCCTCGAGCCACACCTGGCTCATTAGGGCCGGTTTCCTTGGCGTATAGGTTCCCTACCTGGACAGGACGCCAGTCTATTGCAGGTGAGCTGTAAGATCCAGGAGGAAAGAATGAGAAAAAGTTGTGGCAAAAGAGTCAGCAGAAGTTCGCCATTACCTTCTGCTGGAGCCGCGTGGAGCTTAGGTGTTTTGCTCATAAACACACACATCACCCGGTCTGAGATTCAAACCTGCGATCCCTCGACCACAAGTCCACTGCTCTAACCACTAGGCCATGTGCCTTCACCCATTATAGTATAGATATACATACATACATACATACATACATACATATATATATATATATATATATATATATATATCTGTGTGTGTGTGTGTACAATGAGCTTATTTCAGCTTCCATCTATCAAATCCACTCTCAAGGATTTGGTCAGTCCAATGCTATAGTAGAAGACACTTGCCCAAGGTGGTATGCAGTGGAACTGAACCCGGAACCATGTGGTTGGGAAGCAAGCTTCTTATCACACAGCCACACCTGTATATATGAATTTATACTTATATGCAAATGTATGTATATATATGCATATATATTTATACACACATACACATATAGCAGTATATTTATACAATGAAGAAGCTGGATTACCTCCCCCCATGGACATCATAGGCAAGTTTCTTTAGCTATGTACTGGCACTAACTTGTGAGGGGAATTTGACAATGTAAGAAAGATACTGTGTTGCTACCTTTGTTTGCCATAAAGTATTTTATTATTACATTAGAAGGAAAGCTTCTGGATGTCATACAACAGTATCTTGACTCTATTGTAATTAAATCATAAATGTTATTATGTAATTTTCCTAAGTCAAACATGCCATAGAAATATACAGAGTATGTTTCTTACTGTTTCCTATTTCATCTTTTTCTCTTTAGCTATTTGTTTCCTGTTTAATTATTTTTGTTGTGCCATGTTAAAGGGTTCTTTATGTGA
Source organism: Octopus sinensis (assembly GCF_006345805.1). Classification (NCBI taxonomy): domain Eukaryota; kingdom Metazoa; phylum Mollusca; class Cephalopoda; order Octopoda; family Octopodidae; genus Octopus; species Octopus sinensis. The sequence continues at coordinate 62,905,719 of NC_043005.1, read as the reverse complement.
ACATCAATGGCTTTGTGTATGAAATTCAATTTTAAAAATGTTCTAGAATCAACCTTTCTTTTTTTAACCAAGGTGTTTTGAATCTTTCTCGTTCTTTCTTTCTCTCTTTCTTTCTTTCTTTCTTTCTTTGACATTGCTGCAATTGAGCATAAATGACATTCTGTGAATGTTCCTAGTTACCTTGCTTTGCACAGGTATTTTATTCATATTGCTTTTATTCATTCAATTGAAACACACACTTGTATACTTCCTTTCTTGATTCTGAAACAATCAAATATTTTTATCAATTTGAATTAGTTTACATATGTAACCAATTAAATGCTCCATTTTACCTTTTCATTATCTCAATGTTCTTTTTAATGATTTCTATTTTTGTTGTTCACATTCTGCTCAACAATTAGAATCATGAAATTTAAAATATGATATTTCAGCTTAAATGTATTTTGATACTCTACCTTCAGTATTTAGTACTCTATTTGCTTTCCTTCTACTCTACACTGTATACTTTGTGTTCAAGTGTTTTTATATATCATCATCATTGTCAATTAACATCTGCTTTCCATGCTGGCATATATATATATATATATATATATATAATGTACAAGCAGTATCGCCCAGCGTTGCTCGGGTTTGTTTCGACCCTTTAGAATTGGAAGTTTTGAAAATTGGAAATTTTGCATTGTGTAGCTTGTTATTCTCTTTAAGTGAACATTTTTCTGGTTGAAATACACTGAAAAATGGCGACACAGCAGTAAAAAAATCGTAAAAAATGGGGATTTTCATAGAAAAAAAGAACACCTTTTCGATGTAAATAATTATTTCTTCTACGGAAGGAGGAGCAAGCCTTCTTCTATCATCATCTTAATTTTGGTCAACTTGTGCCACAGGGTCTCGGAGGAGATTGTGTTAGTTGAAGGCTACCAAACCTGCCATACACAGACAACTTCAGCTTTATATATATAGATATATATATATATGTATAATATATATATATTTATATATATATATACACACAAATATATACATATTTATATTATTATCTATATATATATAGTATATATATATATATATATATATATAAATGTGTATATATTGTGTATATATATATATATATATATATATATATATATATATATATATATAAATGTGTATATATTTGTATATATATATATATATATAGATATATATAAATGTGTATATATTTGTATATATATATATATATATAGAGAGAGAGAGAGAGAAAGTTATCAGAATTTTGGAAGCAAAAAATCTTTTTATTTCTTCATTATTATTAGTGCTTTTGTTCATTTCTCGAACATGTCAAATAAAATTTTGTGAATGTACAAACAGCTTGTTCATTTACATAAGACAGATGATTTTTTTGGGGGGTTTTGTTTAGAAAAAGAGAACATCGTTTTTGTTGTTTTAGGTGAGGTTCCATGAGAGTGGAGATAGATAGATAGAAATATATGTAGGTAGATAGAAATATAGGTAGGTTGATAGATAGATAGTTAAAGAGAAGGAGCAAGAGAAGGAGGGACCCTCCTTCCTATTCACCATTCATTTATTTATTTAGTCATTTACCATTGTATTGGAATGGTTTTATGGATGGTGGCCTATATATAAATGTGTATATATTAGTATATTCGTGTGTGTGTGTATATATATATATATATTATATATATATATATATATATACATACATGCACACACACACACACACATATATATATATGTTGTTAGATATGTTATACATACATCTTTATATATATGTTATATATATATATGCTTATATATATTTATATATCATTTGTATATATATATATATATATATATATATATAATATATATATATATATACATATAACTATGTTATATATATATAAACATTTCTAAGAGACTGACTAAAGTAAAACTTCATTAAGAACTAAAATTTGGGTACAAACTGTTAAACCTGCTAAAAAGTGTCTTTTATTTTTGACTCACCAAAATTCTTTCTAATATTTCTAATATTTGATAAGATGGATACATTGAAACCAATAATATTTTATTAAACATTCTCTAAAATATACTTCTGTTCCTTTTCCATCTGCATTTGCGTTTTTAACTGTAATTTTTGATTTGTATGGACTCCTAACCACTTTTCACCAATATGTAACTTTAGATCTAGGCTGTAGTACATAAAGGCCCTATCACAAGTCAAATGAGAAGCTGTCCTATATTAGCACAGCCTCTTGTGGCCCAACTGTAGTTTTCAAGAACCTAATGAAAAGTGTAAGCAAGTGGATCTCGAATCTATCCTCTAGCCAAGATATCTTTGACACCACTGTCCCCTACTATAATGAGGTACTGGTATGAAGTGGATTTAAGGACCACATCTATATGCCAGGCATTAGCACCCTGAAAAGGAGGCACCACAGAAAAGATATTTGGTTTGCTCCACCCTTTTTGCTCAACATCAATATTTGTGTGGGAAGGATTTTCATTAACTTAATAGATAAACATTTCACATGCACACATGGATACAGGAAATTACATAACAGGCACAACCTAGGAATCTCCTTTAGTTATCCACCTAACATAAAAAGCATTTTAACAAGCACCCACATTATAAAGGAGGAGGCAGGTTACTCTTGCAGTATATACAATAACTGTCCAGTAGGAGGTCAATGCAAGGCTAAAGGAATCATCTATAAAGCTACAGTGACACCTAGACCTGTTAACTGCATTACTAGCAATGTACCATCCAAGAGCAATAATAGCAGATTAATCAGGTCTCTCCATAGCCAGAGATGATGATCAGCCTGGGGCCAGCAACACAGAGGAAGTGCCCGGCGACCCCAGTACTACAGCCAAAGATGATGAACAAACCATTATCATTGATCCCGATAGTGACCAGGCCTGCACCATATTTTACCAGTTGTACAATCACCACACCTAGAGATGATGACCAATCCGGGAACAGCAACACAGAGCTATCTGGCATCCCCAGTACCACCACCACAGATAATAACTAAACAATTATTACTAACACCAATGAGATGACTGGCACCATACCGTATGTTCCCACCAGCCGTACCCACACTCATGTTGGCAGCTACTTCACCAGCCATATGACCAGAAACGATAATCCCATCAGTAACACCACTGGGTCATTGCATCATATTGACAATGTTAGCAACAGTGTTACCAACAGCATTCCCAGTCCTGGAGCCTACCAGAGATATATCAAGAGTGCAAATATAGCCACATCCCAAGTTTGTAAATATATTGGATCAGCCAATACATCTTTCAAATGTTGCTTCCGCAACCACCAATAATCCTTCAGAGTCCCAGAAAGATGTCTTGTCATGTCCCTGGCCAGCCATGTGTGGCACCTCAAAGATCAAGGGACCCCATGTGATATCAAGTGGGAAATAATAGATCATCCAGGCCCATATATTAATGGGAGTGGCCATTGCAAAATCTGCATCATGGAGAGAACCAAAATTCTTATGGACTATGCTAAATCTGGTGTGTTGAATAGTTGTAAATAGTTTTCTCTAAATGTGTCCATATCAGGCCTATTGGATAATTGGATCTCCCATTTGCTGGTTAGGCTATTTCGGGTCTGTAAGGGGTTTTATCCTCTGGTCCAGGGGAGATAACTCGCCCTCATTAACAGTTTTATACATTAACCATTAAATCTCGATATCTGAGCATTTCCTCACGTTCACTGGTAGAAAGCTTAATTTTTTTGTCCATAAAGTTGTGGATATTTTGGATATAGAACCTTTAGTAACTCTATGACCAAATTTTAACTTTTTGTTTTAATATATATATATATATATATATATATATATATATGAGATTGTCTATGTGTGTGTGTCTTTGTTTTGTAACATTAGCCATTCAAAAATTAGAAATTATTAAATTAAATACCAAGGTTAAAAATAAGTGAGGATATTGACTTAATTGACTAAACCCTGGTGCTTCAGCATGGCTGCAGTCTGAAACCAGGAGCATTATAAAAGTAAATAAGCATATGTCTATCTAACTAGCTATATGTATGTGTGTATGTTTGCATATATATATATCATGTTTGTCTATCTGTGTGCATGCATCCAGTTATAAATGTGTCTCTTTTTTTATGCATTAATAATTTTTTGTTATATATATTTATATTACAGGAAATACTGCTGGTAGAAATGAATAGCGAGATTGATCTTCCAAATGGAGCTAAAAATTATTTACTTACTGCTGAGACTACTGGTGAGTTAAAAACTTTTATAACTGCAAGTTTGCTCATAAATACAATTTATAAACCTCTTTATATGCTTTAAAATAGACAGGTTTTTGTGTCCATTTATGAATACATAAAATTGATGTTTTTCTTTCAGCTCACTAACCTATGTTAACTATATTATAGACACCCTTTGATCTTCATTATGTTTCTATGTTTTAGCATTTGACTTCTGACAAAAAAAATATATTTAACTCAAGTTCATCATTCTTTGAAGAAAATAACAATCACATGAAAAAAAAAGTAAAATGACGATTAAAAGATACTTAATTGTCAAAAGTTACTTTTACATGAACACTACTGTTTATTTTATTTCATTTTAAGCCTAATGTTTAGAGTGTCTTCAATGAAGGCTATTGAAATTAAGTAGCTAATTGACTTACCAGGAATAATATTGAAAATAACATACTGTTGCTTGAAAATGTGTCTGCAGGTTAAAAACCACTGAGGCAGTTGATAACTGTGTATACTCATGTTTATATTTAGATGCATACATGTGTGTATTTGGATATTTTTGTATACTACTAGGTGATGTATGAAGTCAGGAGTCAGTTCTTATTGAGCACTGCTTTCAATGAAAGCAAAGAATCCTTGGCCACCCTGCCTTAATTTCAGAAACAGTATTCCCTAGCCTACATTATTCAACGTGCTCTACTTTTTCGAAAGATTGTAGAGTGATTGATTTAGATGCTCTTTCTAGCTGTTGGATCAAGCATGTAGAGACTCCTCTGTGGGTTTCTTGTATACTTATGTGTGTTTATGTGTATGCTGAATATGTTCATTTTGAGTCAGTTCATTATACTTAAAAGTGTTTTCAAACAATTTTTTTTTGGTTTCTCTATGTAAGAATAAAGATATCTGTATTCATTTATAATGAATAATTGGAAGAAAAAAAAGTCTGAGAAAGATGAGTAATGATTTGCAATATTCAAGAATACCTTCTCAGTTATGCTAACTTCCCAAAGCATATGTTTGCACATAACTAGGTACCTCACTCAATCTCCCTGCCGACTCATCCCCATCTCCACCCAGACATCTGGTTCCCTCCCCTAAGCCATTCTCTGTTGATGTTCATCCCTCATTCATATCATTGACCATCCTTGCCTTATTTATTCCATATCTCACTGTACTCCACACACTTGCAACCTTTAACCCCTCCTCTCCTTTCCCTTTCACTCATCCCTCTGTCATTCTTCTATCTGCTGTATTACTTTGCAGCTGTAAGTAATGAAAGCTACAAACCATATCACATTGTCATTTCTGTACTGCTAGTCATTCCCTATCTTCCGAGTTACTTCCAATTTTCATCCCTCTTCCTTTCTTATCATTATCCCTCATTTATATTACCCTCAGTGACCAACATTCCTGTTCCTCATTCCCAACATTCATTCTCTGTACTCAATTGATCACCTCCATCCATGTTTCTATCCATTTCACATTTTCCTCATCTATTTTTCTTCACACTCTCTGATAATCATCTTCTTCGACATGTTACCTTGATATTACATTCTAGTACTACCAGGGCTGTCTTAGCAGCATTATAGGCCATGGGCAGATCATTACACTAGACCTTATAGTGTTTATTTATTCACTACAAGCCACAGCACACATAAATTATAATTGAGCCCCTACACCCATAAGGGCCCCAGGCAACTGGTGAGTGTGCTCATGCTTTAAGACAGCACTGATCACCACTATATTTATCTCTTATCAACACCATACATTCTACTGCCAAACACCAGTGTATAAGATGAGGTAGCCATGAATCTTCTATTAAGCAATAAACCAGTTCTTGTTCTCCCTGTCCTCAGAACAGAAAAGAACATAGCTAAATATGGCCAGGCATTTTATGCTGTATTCTTCAGAGTTACTATTCACTACTCTTAGTTCTATAAAATATTAGGATACATATATTCTGATTCAAACAATGATTATATGCACAGGTGTGGCTGTGTGGTAAGAAGTTTTCTTACCAACCACATGATTCAGTCCCATTATTGTGACATCTTGAACAAGTGTCTTTTACTATTACCTCAGGCTAACCAAAGCCTTGTGAGTAGATTTGGTTTTGCAGAAACTGAAAGAAGTCTGTCATGTGTGTGTGTATGTGTGTGTGTGTGCGTGTGTGTGCGTGTGTATGTGTATGTGAGTCTGTGTGTGTGTTTGTCTCCCATCACCATCTGACAATTGGTCTTGGTTTACATCCCTTGTTTACATCCCTGTAACTTGGCAGTTCAGCAAAAGACACCAATGGAATAAGTACCATGCATAAAAAAAAAAGAATTTCTTGAGTCAATTCATTCGGCTAAAAGTTCTTCAAGTGGTGCTCTCACATGGCCACAATCTAATGGCTGAAACACATAAAAGAAAAGAATTCTTTTAGCCTATTCATATCTCATTTATTTTAAGAAAGCAATTATGATCTTATTCACTAACCTGCACTTCTTTGTTATAAATGTTTTGTTAATTTAGGTAATGAAATATTATTTCTTTAGGGCATAGGGCATATTTGTTTGTATTGTACAGTGGGTTACTGTTTAACGAACGATCTGAAGTGCATTTATTTTGCTCGTAGATATATGTCAGACATGTACTTTTGCTGGTGTTGCAGATGCATAGAAACAATTAGTCACTATCTTGAGGTAGAATCTCTAGAACTGAAGGCATGGGGTAATCAAAACTATTTTCTTTATTCTTAAACTCAGAGAAGAGAACATCTTTTGAAAAATCATTTCAAGATGATAATGCACAACAGCATGAAGGCAAGATAGACAGAATGTATCAAGAGATGTAGTTTCTATTTTGCCTATTAATGTTTTGGAGAGATTGGATCTAGAATACAGTTATAATTTGTATATTATTAAGTGGTTTTAAATATTAGAGTGCTGAGGCTTTAAGTGTGTTAAGAAGATTATTTGGTGTAAATTGTAATTATAATGGGCAAGTTTTCTATGGAATTCCTTTGTAGAAGTTATAGTGACCAGAATACTGTGGGCATTAAAAATATCTGGATATTTTTATCTCATAAGAGTATTTATTCTATCTAAAAGAGAGTGAACAAATAATTTTTGAGCAAAATACTTACTGTGTAATAGAAGACATTAGTTTAATGTTCCTACTATTTTTTCCTTACTTCTTTCCTTGATTTTATATATTTCTTATGAGATGAAAATAGGTTCTCAAATGAGAAATATAGGTCTAAATGTTTACAATAGTACTATTTAAAACATTAAAGGAAAACCTTTTGAAAATGTCTGCTAGTATTACTATTATCACGTGATCACGTGACCGACCAGACCATCAGGTGTTGTTACACATCGCTGGTCACAATGCGTTTGCATTGTTTTAGCCTTCGAATGACGCCACCCCGCTGGCTAAGCGAGCAGGCCAACAGAAGAAAGAGTGGGAGAAAGAGTGGTGAAAGAGTACAGCAGGGATCACCACCCCCTGCCGGAGCCTCGTGGAGCTTTTAGGTGTTTTCGCTCAATAAACACTCACAACGCCCGGTCTGGGTATCAAAACCGTGATCCTGCGACTGCGAGTCCGCTGCCCTAACCACTAGGCCATTGCGCCTCCACATTACTATTATAGTTAGAACAATTCAAAGAAAGATTAAAAAATTATAATTTCCATTTTAAGAATTAAATTTTTTTTCTACATATCTATTTTTGTTAATATAACTTAAAATAAACATGACAATACATTAAAAAGTAATAACAATTCTAAGTTAGCAGTGATTGAAAAGTATTTACCATTAAAACCCATGTAATTTGTGCACCTGTGTAATTTATACAGGTGATTTTCAAGATAAAATTTTTTAAAAAAAAGCTTCTGTTCCTGTAAAATTTGCACCCAAAAGTTTTCAGAATTGCCAATATAGCCAAGGGAAAAAGGTTTTCAATTTAGTTGTATTTAGCATAATTTAACTTATGATTAGATTTTATCAAATTTTCATTAAATAAAAATAATTTCTGTTTAACAGGTATTACTTTGAAAGCAATTAAATTACAAAATGTTTGTGTTGTTTATAATAAACTTTATTTTTCATTTCTTGCTCACAAGAGATTATGTTCAATCTTTAGTATACTGCTGTATGTCTTCTCAAATCACAATCAGAGGAAAAGTTGTTGATAAGAATTACTCACAAAACAAAGCTGACAAATATGCGCAGGTGTTGAAATTAAGTCTAATTACCAATAAGCATCAACTTGGATGACACTTTACTCAACTGACAGAGGAAGGTGACCAATCAAACTCATTATGTAAACGGAATTCTTTTCTGCCTATTCTTCTGGGAACCTTTGATACGGAGTATTGAAATTTTAATCCCTTTCACACTTATAAAATGTCAAGCAAACTTTAAAGTTTGTCATTACCATTATTGTCAGTATGGGCAGAACTTATGAATTGTTTACTGCAAATGAGAAATTAAATATGTTGAATATGCATTTGAATGTGACAATAGAGCTGCCAGAAGGTATTTTAATGTTAATGAAGCCAGTGTTCGAAATTGGTGTAAATAGTACAACAAACTTAAAAGTGTGCTCTAGTATTAAATAAATAAAAATAAAAACATACAATCAAAATTATCCATATCATTACATTTTTTTCAGTCAAGAACATCCATATCACTGTGTATGTCAATAGTGCTTGGGATAGGTAGAAACTGCAAGCAATGTAAAATATGGCCCAGACCATGTTTACCAGCATGAACATTAGACGTCCAAAAGTAGCTAACCATTTAACAGTTTTAGTAAATTTATGCAGAAGATGTAAGCATTATACTGTCCAGCATAGATAAAAGTCAACTTCATTGTATTTAAGCCATTATTTTTTCTGTAAAAACCTATTCTGACATTAAATGAGTCAACTTCTGGTACGAATGTTTACATATTGTACATCTTTTATCAACAAAAAACTTTCAAAAAATATTCTAGAAATAATCTACTCATGTAATTTATGTACCCACTAAAGTTTATTTTATTTTTGCGAAAAAAAGTGCAAAATTACATGGGTTTTTACAGTAGTTAGATATTAAAAAATATTGTATAGGAGTGGCTGTGGGGTAAGTAGCTTGCTTTCCAACCACATGGTTTCAGGTTCAGTCCCACTGCATAGCAAGTGTCTTCTACTATAGCCTTGGGCCGACCAAAGACTTGAGAGTGGATTTGGTAGATGGAAACTGAAAGAAGCCCGTCGTATATATATATATATCATCATCATCATCGTTTAACGTCCGCTTTCCATGCTAGCATGGGTTGGACGGTTCAACTGGGGTCTGGCAAGCCCGAAGGCTGCACCAGGCCAGTCAGATCTGGCAGTGTTTCTACAGCTGGATGCCCTTCCTAACGCCAACCACTCCGAGAGTGTAGTGGGTGATTTTATGTGCCACCGACACAGGTGCCAGATGAGGCTGGCAGACGGCCACGCTCGGATGGTGTTTTCTTATGTGCCACCGACACAGGTGCCAGACGAGGCTGGCGAACGGCCACGCTCGGATGGTGTTTGTTACGTGCCCTTAGCACGGAGGCCAGTCGATGCGGTACTGGCTACGGTCACGTTCGGATGGTTTTCTTATGTGCCACTGGCACTGGTACCACAAGGATACAAATTCCATTGATGTTCATCTATTTTGATTTGGTTTGATTTTGATTTTCACTTGCCTCAACAGGTCTTCACAAGTGTCACAAGAAGGAAGGTATGCACAGGTGGACTGACTACGTCCCAGGCAGGGGCCACGGGTTATGGCTTCACTAGTCTTGCCGGGTCTTCTCACGCACAGCATACTTCCATAGGTCTCGGTCTCTAGTCATTTCCATGGTGAGACCTAACGTCCGAAGGTCGTGCTTCACCACCTCGTCCCAGGTTTTCCTGGGTCTACTTCTTCCACGGGTTCCCTCAACTGCTAGGGATTGGCACTTTCTCACACACCTATCTTCATCCATTCTCGCCACATGACCATACCAGCGCAATCGTCTCTCTTGCACACCACAACTGATGCTTCTTAGGTACAACATTTCTCTCAAGGTACTAACGCTCTGTCGAGTAAGTACACTGACATTACACATCCATCGGAGCATACTGGCTTCATTCCTCACGAGCTTACGCATGTCCTCAGCAGTCACAGCCCATGTTTCACTGCCATGTAGCATGGCTGTTCGTACACATGCATCATACAGTCTGCCTTTTACTCTGTGCGAGAGGCCTTTAGTCACCAGCAGAGGTAAGAGCTCCCTAAACTTTGCCCAGGCTATTCTTATTCTAGCAGTTACACTTTCAGCGCACCCACCCCCACTACTGACTTGGTCACCTAGATAGCGGAAGCTATCAACTACTTCTAGTTTTTCCCCCCGGAAAGTGACGGAAGTTGTTTTCTGCAGATTTTCAGAGGTCAATGCTCCCGAGCATCTGCCACATACAAAAACTATCTTCCCAGTTAGCCTACCTTTGACATTGCTGCACCTCTTATGTGTCCATAGCTTACACTGGGTACATTTTATAGAGTTTCTACCTACACCTTTTCTACAGATCGAGCAGGGCCATCTTCCTGAGGATATTTGTGGATTGTCTACCTTTCTACTTATTAGTACTTTGGTTTTAGCTAGGTTGACTCTAAGGCCCCTTGATTCTAAACCCTCCTTCCACATATATATATATATATATAATATATATATATATATATATATTATATATATATATATGTGTGTGTGTGTATGTATATGTGTGTGTGTATGTATATATATATGTATGTACGTGTGTATATATTTGTGCATCTTTGTTTGTCCTCCCAACATCGCTTGACAACCAGTGCTGGTGTGTTTACATCCCCGTAACTTAGCAGTTCAGCACAAGGCCACAGTCAAATGACTGAAACAAATAAAGTAAAAGAATATCTGGTACTTATATTGTTTTAAAATCTAAATTTAGAATAATCTCTCTAGAAAGTATAATTCTCATTGTGGTGCTCCAGCATGACCACAGCCACCTGGCTGATACACATAAAAGAATTCTGTATACTTGAGATATATCTCTTATCTAATTTTCTATCAGTTACAATAGTTTATACTTTTTTAGCTACACTTTCTTAATCATATAGAGCTTCAATCTTAAGAAAACCATGTGAAGTTTCAACAAAGCATTTTAAACCTTGAACAGCCACTGAATTAAAATATTAAAATACAGGACTGCATCTTAAGCTGTATGTCAAGTTCAGTTTTTAGCATTGCAAATGAAGACATGTTGTCTGACATACTTGTCAAGTATCCTCTATCTCTGGTAACATTAATTAAATCTAAAAAAGTTGGTCTTGTTTACTGCGCATATATAGGATGGGGAGTTATAATTCCCCACTTAAAGCTTTAGAGCCATTAATGGCAAGTGTTTTGTTAGCTTAAAATTCTAAATCCAGTAACCTAAAGTTATTGAAAATTATTATATTTTCCTATGGAAACAGAATAAATATTGGTTGACTTAAGAGCTCAGTTGCTACTAAATAATCAAGTTGAATTTCAACAACATTCTAGTGGTATTTCCTAGCAACAAGGCTTAAAGTTACACTTTGATGTGCTCTGTACTTTTTCTTCACTCACAGAATTTCATCAATATAACCATCTTCATCAAAACAACTTATCATCATCATCACTATCATTATTACTAACATTAATACCAGCATCATAATTATCATTACCACAATCATTCCAGTATAATCATCATAATCACAGCTATCATCCACAATATTGGCTTCAAATTTTGGCACAAGGCCAGCTCTTTTGGGGAAGGGCATAAGTTGATTACATCAATCCCAGTGCTCAACTGATTATTCTATCGAATCTAAAAGGATGAAAGGTAAAGTCATCCTCAGCAACATTTGAACTCAGAATGTACAGACAAACATAATGCCACTAAGCATTTTTTATGCTCAAATATTAACACTAAATTACACTACCAACTTTACAGTCAGCAGTGTATTTCTATCTCTCTTTCTACTTCTATATCCAATTCCATGCTTCATCGCAAAACACATTTTTCATGTAGAATGTAAGTGAACTGCTCGAAAACATACTACCAGTGTAGTGAATGGGGCAAGCTCAGTCTGTTATGTCTGTGGATGCATATGTTTATCAAAAGCATAACTTATTAGTCACCAGTAGAGCCACAAGTGTTAAGTTTAAATTTGTCTGAAAGCACAATTTTCTTAATGGTTAGTGATGGTCTTCCTTGGTGAAGAGAATTTAGTTAAATGATTTGGGCCAAGATGGAAAAGTATAATGCAATCACAAAAGAATTGGAAGTGCATTTGATATAGTGATATGTATTTAAATATACATGTACACACACACACGCACACATACACATCACATGCAAGGGAGGCAACATATACAATATTCATATTTATCATAGTATTAACTCAAAGTATAGACCAAAATTTGTTGGTCCTGTTTGAAATGGTAAAATTTCCAATTAGAAATGTGAATGTCCCTTTGATGGAAGCCAGCTTTTTCAGACATCAGTAATATATTTAATGATACAGAGATTTGCTTATCTGGAAATACTGTCTACTACATGTAACTGGAATTACATATTCATATCAAAGTCTGTAAACTCACATTCTGATGTTTGACTGGTTAATGGAATGGAAAGATATCTTGTGTGGGTGTCACTGTGTTCTTTATTTTGTTGAACTTACATTTCCCTGTCAAATACTATAAAATTAAATTATGAATGACAAATATATGAATCCCTGATATGCATACCAGTTATCTGTTCAATTAGTAAGCAAAGCAAGGTAGAAACTTAGATAGTAATTACTCTCTTCTTTTTATACCAGCCATACATTATGAGTTTAATTTTGCATATCAAGTTTTACAATCTAGTTTAGATGACAGATGCTCAACTGGATTAGTAATGGGATGACTGCCAATGCAGGAATAGGTTTAATTGATTTCAGATATATTTTCTTTTTTATGTAACCTTGAAGAGAATGTTTCTTTTTCTCACATATTCAGGATGTTAACTGGCAAAGTTAGTATTTTAAACTCCTCATTTGTCTATAAATTAAAATTACACTCATGATCATTATATAGTTTTGCATTTTCAATTGTGCAATGCTTACTTGTAGGAGTGATTTCATCTTTTAGGTATCAGCTAATTTAAAACACTCATTGCTTAAATTTCAAAATGATTATTATAGTAGATATTATCATAAAGCAAAATTCAGTAACCATGCATTGAATTAACATCTATTTCTTAAAAAATTTTTTAAATATATTTGTGCAAGTCAATGAATCCACAAATTAATGAGCTAGAAAGAAAAACATGCAGCAAGTTGTTATTATAAAACAAGGCATATAAACAAACATACCAAAATAGATACAGTATAAATAATGGTGAGTTGAAAGCCACAACATTCTAAGCTTAGAAAATTAGATAGAATTCCCAAATCCACATAAACTCTACTTTACAATTAGATAGTGAACAAAATATGTAGCTAGACCAACCTAACATGGAGGGACAAGGTCAAACATATATTAGATTCCAAAAGTGCAAAGATTAAACATGTAACATGCGTAAGATGATGGAACTGCTAAAGTATCACAGTTAGATGGTTAAGAAATGAAGTAAAGATTTTTGCTTTTTCTTCATTATTTTTGGTTATTTATTTGTAAAACTTTTTCAAGAGTTAAAGCAAAAATTCATTTAAATTTCTTAATTATATTTAAACACTAGTTCTCAAATAAGCTACCCAACTTTATTTCTTTAAATTCAATATCATTTCCAATTCATGGCTTTGAAATTTTTTCTTGTAAATTTTTTATCTGTTTAATCGTATTAGATATCATGAAACATTTACAGCTTTCAAATAAGGAACTAAAAATAAAATTTAGACACACACTATGAAAAAAATGCTGCTCAGTGAAATTTCAGTCATTAATAATGTTCGTAAATGAATTTACACTTGCTAATTTATAGAACTTAATGTACACCATCATATAGACATGATTAAGAATTTTGTTTATTTACAAAATTTAGTTATGTAGAAGAAAAAAATCTGCATTTCCATTGTCTTTTTTGATTAATTTTTTCCTTTTATGCATATTAAAAATGTTATAAATTCCACAAACAATTATTTCAAGAAATACAGAATACTGTACAGATTAAACATAAAGTAATTTGTTAAAAACATTTCATATGATTGTGCTGCATAGCAGTGTATATATGCATATGTCTGCAAAACTCTACTGAATCTTTTGAAGTGGCATGATTTAGATTAGGGAGCAATAACATACTAAACCTTACACTTAATGAAGTTAACGCTAATTTGTGACTTTTGCTGATGAAATTAGTTTCTTTTCACAATTTTATTTTGAGCGACTAAATAAATCCTGATTTGCTATTTATCTCTATTCCACCAACATTTCTACAAATTAATTTATTAGCAAGTCCTCATAATTATCATCATGTCCATTGCTTAGCACTTTAGGGCAGCAATGAAAACTGCTTTTTTTGTTCCTAAAGTCTTAACTCTACATGCTCTGAGTAAACAGAAGCTGCCATCTCTAGATTTTTTGTTTCATGAAAAAGATGACTAAGAACATTGAAATTGATGATATCAGGTACTAGAAAAGAATGATTAAGCTGTAATAGATAATATATATCCACATCTGGATGTTTTTGTTTGTTTTTCATCTGCTGTCCCTCTTGTCTATTTCATTGCCTTTCATCTATCTTCTCCACTTCATTATGTCACACACGTAATAAGGAAAAAATCTTTAGATCTGAATATATGTACCTCCCTTCCTTTCTTTCTCTCTTTCTCTCATCTATAAAGCTGCCTGAATAAGAAGGGATTGCATTAATCCTGTTTGCATCCAATAATCCCTCCATTTACTCCCCTGTAAAGCCTGCCATTACTTCCCTTCCCTCAGATCACTTCCTCAGTGACGGTACTCTCTTGCCTATTTGATAGTGTCTGAACTGTCACCCTATCTTCTGTTCAGTATATCATGCCAGTCATGTATTAACCCTTTCATTTCCGTATTTATTTTGAGATGCTCTGTTTCTTTAGTTATTCAAAATATAACAAAGAATTTAGTAAAATAACTTGGTTATCATTAAATTAGTGTTCAGAACATAATTTGTGACTAAGGTTTGGTGGGCAGTTTTAATTCAAAAATTATGAAAACAAGACATTTGTACTTCAGAGCCAGAGCCGGTTTCAGCCATGTTGATAATGAAAGGGTTAAACAAAAATTTTTGATTTGTTCATAAGCAATACTCTTACCACTATTGCTATCTCAACTACCTATCATGCTTTCTGTCACCAGCAAACATCAGCTCTATATACTTCTGGCTGCTCCCCAACCTTTCTGATATCCATCACACTCTCTCATCTGCAACCGTTTCCACAACTACCAATCATTTGTCCTCTTTCTCCCTCTCTCTTTTTTTTTTGCTACCATTATTATCTCTTCCATTTCTATCTATTTTACCATGCTGTAACACCAATCCTAGTTCATCTTCTGCAAGCACCATTTTTTTTTACCGATTCTAATAATCAAGTTATCTGGAATGATCAGTGATAACATTTAGTTAGGAGTATTTTGTCTTTTGGGATTTCAAGGTAACCGCACTAATGCTGGTGCGATAGTAAATTGCTCCCAATGCACCCTGTTAAGTGGTTGCAGAATGAGCAGAGAAAACATATCAGTTTCACCCTTTATGTTTGTCTTGTCAAGGTTATGACAACCTCTCTAGTGCTGGTGTCATGATAAAATGTACCTAGCTTACACTGTAAAATGGTTGCTGTTATAAAAGATATCCACCCATAGAAACCAAGACCAAAATCAAAAATGAAGTGTACAAGTGAAACTTGATTTTCCAAATAATCTAGAAGAACAGTAACCCCAAATACAAACTGATTCAGGTCATGTGAATCTATCCAATCCATGCCAGCACAGAAAACAAATGCAAACTGATTATGATAATGGTGATATTCCAACATGAAGTTCTTAGTAATATAATTTTCACAAGTAACTTCTACTTTGTAACAACAAAATATAATATATTGATTTTTTTTGGTTTTTGGAAGATGCTTAACCATCTACATTGTCAACTATAATAATAGCATCAACCAGCAATTTAGGTTTCATTTTTAAATGTTGACTTAATCTGGATAAATCAGTCATTCACACCACTTTCTAATGATTATTTGAGTTCACAATTAAACAATATATTTTGTTTCTCAATGAAGGATATTAATCCAAACATACTGGATAAACAACATAGTTCAGTGTTTGTTTTCTAGTTTTTAAAGTCATTTGAGGTGTATTTGGAAACTATCATTTGACACATACTTATATAAATATAACTGCTTAAAACACAAATTAGTGTCTGCTAGTTGACAAACCTTGTTTAATATTAAGAATTAAATGTAAAAATATATTTTGATAATTGTTATGAATGCAGAAGATTTGTGTTTATCTGAAAGAAATATAGCAATCATACTCTATTGCATGTGTTCAGCAAGCAAGCATGGACAAAAGAGCATAAATAAGTAGAGAGGATAACCAAATATTAGAGGAATCACAAATAGTGCAGTAAGAGAAGATCACACTGGTAAACGGATTTGTTGTATATAGAGAATGACAACTGTATGAATAAGTGGACGAGAGCTTGAAGTATGTAAAACACGTGCAAATAGGAGATATAGAAGGACAGGATGAAGTAATGAAGACTAATTGCAA
The DNA here is from genome assembly GCF_006345805.1 of Octopus sinensis. Taxonomy (NCBI): domain Eukaryota; kingdom Metazoa; phylum Mollusca; class Cephalopoda; order Octopoda; family Octopodidae; genus Octopus; species Octopus sinensis. The sequence continues at coordinate 62,888,694 of NC_043005.1, read as the reverse complement.
GAATCTAAACCATACAAAAATAACAAGGGACAATGATAAGTGGTTACATGCAGTGGTGGAGAAGATCCACCTACCAGAGTAAACTTAGCCAGACAATTATCAAAATGGTTGTAATGGAGTTTGGATTGTATAATCTCCTATTAAGCTTTGGCTCACTCATCCATATTAATTCTTTATCTCCTACCTTAGCTGATACACTGTCATTGATCTCTCACCCTGCCTATGCCACCTGTGTAACAAGGAATGTTATTTGATTTGTCCTTATTCAGTTTTCTCCATCATCATCCTTTAGCACTTGACACCTTTCTTACCATCAAACTGATATCACTACCTATCTCCCTTCATATTACTTGTATAATGTGTGATGCCAGTGAATGTATCCTTATCTAGTACCCTCTACTATTACCCTTTAGTTTCAACCATCAATCTCTCTCCCCCATGTTACTCTTCAATGGAATCTACCACTCTTACAATAGCATATTTCTATAGCTTTAAATCATACCTTGCTGTTAATCATCTATTTTATTACAATGCTGTCATGCTACTCTTGTTGTTTCATATCCTGTCCCCTTACCAACAACTAAAATGTAGCTATCACTCTTCCAGTACTTCTCCTACCAACCTTCACCCTTCATATTCATATTCCCTTTCCCTTAATCCTATTGATTATCATACTCTATCTTCTATGTCCTAATGTTTGCCTTGAAAAAAAATAGTAAAAACAATGGAGAGGTCTCCCTTATTTTTCAGATTTTCACATTTAAATCAAGCAGGGCAAGATTTAATCCTTTATTTAGGACTACCAGCATATTAAGATTTGATAATTTCCAACTTTATTACTGTTTCAAACTTGGGAATTCTCATGAGAATGATTCTATTGATATTTCCATAACTTTTAGATAGAACAGAAGTTCTGAAATTATCAGAGTCTACACAAGTAAACCAGCCAATTCTAGCTTTAATCCTTTATTAGAACTACCTGCACATTTTAGAATTTATAATTTTCAAATTTGTTCTTATTTTGAATTTAATAATACATTTGAATTTCTTTAAGATTATCTGAAATTTTTAGAATTGATCATTTTTGTGGTTACATGAAAATATAGAATTCTGATGACTTGATATTTTCAAATTTTCGTGGTTTCTAATTAGTGTAGATTTTTTTGAACTTCCTGTAACTTAGTCATTTAAATCTAGGCATGACAAGCATTAATTCTTTATGCAGAACTAACTATACATTTCAGAAATTCGATTATCATTTGCACAATAACCATCTGCTTGTCAAAGCCATTACCATCTGCTTGTCAAAAGCATTTTCATATGTTTCTCCTAAACACCCATGTTTATTATCAGACTGCTAGTTAATCCTTGCCATGATAACTGCAGTTGTGTTGAAACATATGTTTTGAGTAATATAAAGCTTTTATCTCATATTCCAAAGTTATTCTGGTGGTTGAACTAAATTAGAAAAATATATTATATGTGATGTATGGATGCCAAGGGAATATGTCCAATGTATCGTGTGATACACAGAACAAAGGGCTAAAATTGATGATTTTTTCAACTTTGTTGTTACCTCTAAAATTTATGAATGTTAATGACCTCTTACTGACTGAAATTTTCAGATTTTTATGGTGTAGATTTTCCAATATATTTCCAGTGTTACACATCTAAATCAGTCTGATAAGCTTAAATTCTTTACTTATATTCACATTTCAGAATTCAGAATTTTCATCATCATTAATTCAAATTTGAAATAGCACCAATAAATGTGGACATGGCAAAATTTCTCCAACTTTATCACTGTCACTAGTTTAAATGAGACAGAATAAGTTCTAAATCACATTTTATTATTGAAAATGTTGGACTTCATTATTGTTAATTTGTTGATACGTGGAAATTTTCATGATTATTCAGGTGAGGGAGAGTTTTTAAAATATCTATACTTTTACATTTAAATCAGACAAAGCAGACTTCAATTCTTTATTGGGGACCATCTACACTTTTTAAAATTTTCAACTTTATTTCTTATTAGAATGTGGGAATTCTTTTGGCAGCTTTCTTGTTGATATTTTCCTGATTTCCCCCATCTGACACTCTTGCATACATTAAGGGGAAGCTTAGCTTTAATTCTTTATTTAGGAACATTTGCACATTTTAGAATTGGTGATGGTAAATTTTGTTATTACTTCACATTGGGGAATTTCGATGACAGTGAAACTTTCAAAAGTTGCAAATTTCCTAGATTTTCAGCTAGGACTAATTTCTTGTAATTTCTCCAGTAGAATTGATTATTTTCAACTTTATTGCTTCTTTTAATTTTAATGACAGTGACTACTGAAAATTCTATGATTTTAAGATATGGTAGAATCTCTGAACTTTCTTCAATCATACAGATATGAATTACCCAAGGCAAACTTTAATTCTTTTAGAACCATCTGCACATTTCAGTATTGATAGTTCCTAACTTTTATTTTACATCAAACTTGGGAATTCTGCTATGATAACTGGTGTTGTGTTGAAATTTGAACTTTTTCATGAGTTTCATAGAAAAAGGATTTTGTGAACTCTCTCTACTCATTTAAATTACCCATGACATGATGATTTTATTCTTTCTTTGGGGCCATCTGCACATTTTAGAATTGATAAATTTCAATTTTATTGTCACTTTAATCTTGAGAATTTAGATGAATGGGGATCCATTGAAATTTTCAAATCTTCATGATTTCTCAGAGAATTTCTATAGTTTCTACAGTCTTACTAATTTCAGTATGCTGAAGCAAGCTTTAACACTTTATTTAGCATGATCTGCACATTTTAGACATAATTTCTTTGAGTTTATTGCAGCTTCAAATTTGGAAATTTTGGTGACTGCTGGTCTGTTAAAATCTTAAAATGTTTACGATTTTCATGCAAGCTACAGATATTGCAATTGCTTTTGTCTTACAATTTTAAATTTATTGGGTTAGCTTTAATTCTTTACTTAGCATGGTCAGCATATTTTAGAATTAGCAGGGGTTTTTTTTCAGTGAAGTTGCATTGCTTAGTGGTTAAGGTGTTGGATTCACGACCGCAAGATTGTAGTTTCAATTACTGGATCAGGTGATCCATTGCATTCTTGAGCAAAATACTTCATTTCATATTGCTCCAGTCCACTCAGCTGTAGAAATGAGTTTAGACTGGAGAGGGATGGGCTCTGCCAAACTTTCTCACCCTTGATACACTGCATGGCTGAAATGCCCCAACGGCCCCCAAGGGGTTAATGGACTTGTCAATTATCAATTGTTTTTCTATTTTGATAATGTTTCAAAGTACAATGCTGATTTTTGTAAACCTGTTGAAATTTATAAATTCTGAGTATTTTCAGGTAAAGTATAACTTGTGTGATTTCTCCAGTATTACATATCTAAACAGGTCACAGCATTATCTTTTACAACTTTTAGGATTCATAATTCTCACCACTGCAGTTTGAAATTTAGGAAATTTAATGATGAAACCCATACATTATATTTGTGATTTTCAGACGGTAAAATTTCTGAAATTTACTCTGTAAATTTAAGGCAAAATTTAAGTGTTTATTTAGAACTATATTCGAAATTCTAAATTCCTAATTTCTAAATATATTTTACTTTAAATTAAGGGCTAATGACTGTGTTCCAGTTAAAAATTTCAAAATTTTCTCTATCAAACTCTTAAACAAACTCGGGGAAACTATAAATTTTTATTTAGGATTATTTGCACATCTTCCGATGATAATTTTAACCTAGTGCAATTTGAAACTTCCCATAATTTTCTGATGGGATAGAATTTTTGAAATCCTTCTGAAATAACCCAACTAATTTAGCTAAGACAAGTTTTAATTGTTTAAGTAGGACTATCTGCACTGCTTAAAATTGATAATTTTCAGTGTTATGATTACAAATTTGCAAAGCCTTATAAGAAAGGGTGTGTTGCTATTTGCAATTCTGTAGTCTTGTACACTTAAGCCAGTTGCAAAACATTTTTAAGTCTTTATTATCATTGTTTACATATTTTAGAATTGATGAATTTCAGATTTGTTATTTCAAAGTTCTGAAGATAACAGTAATAGAGATATTGATGAATTTTTTGAAGCCTAGAATTTCTGAATTTTTCCAGTTTTACAAATGTAAATTGGGTAGTCAGTTCTTCATTTAAGGCTGCCATCACATTTTAGAAATTTTTATTCATAATATAACTTTGAATTTGGGAATTCATATGACTGCACTTGTGTTGAAATTTGCAAATATTTGTGACTTTAAGATAGAGCAGAAATTCTGGGACATTTTCAGATTTACATTCCTTGTATGCAACTATCTTCACATTTTAGAATAATTTTCAACTGTGTCATTACTAATAATTTAGGTATTCTGCTAATAGCAGTCCTGTTGGGACTTACAGGATTTTTAGATAGTGTAAGTACAGGGTAAACTTTAATCCTTCATTTTCAGTAACCTGCACATTTGAAATTGATAAATTTCCTTGTTTGTTACTTCAATTTTGGATGTTCTAATGAACATATTTTCATGAGATAGAAGAAAATTTCTTTAAATTCTCAAGTCTTCATGAGTTCAGTCATCCAGGGTAAGTGTTGATTCTTTATTTAGGATGATTGGCGCATTTTACAATTAATGACTTTTTGACATTATTGCTGTTTCAGCATTGGAAATTCTGAAGACTACTGATCTGTTAAAATTTGGAAATTTTAATGATTTTTAGACAAACAAGAAATACTTTAATTTCAAGAGGAAGTTGCATTATATTCTATCGAAATAAGTTATTAGATTCCATTTGAAATGGTCGTAGCAGAATTCATCAAATATAATTTTCTCCTCACAATAATCATTTCTGATTATTTTCTGTAAAAAAAAAAAAAAAAAGAACTGTTGTGAGAATGTTTCTTTCTCAACAACTGTTACTAGGGGTAACAAATATTATTGCAATTGCCCTCATGATACAATTTAAAATCATCTATGATAACCTATAAGCTTTTACTTGGAACCAGCAGCTTGTTTTATAAATGATGATTTTCAACTTTTTATTTCAAATTTCATCATTTTGAGATAGGGTAGAATTTCAGAAATCTCTCATCTAACCTGAATCAGTTTATTCTTTTATTCTTTCACTTGTTTCAATCATTTGACTGAGGTCATGTTGGAGCACCACCATTAAGGTTTTTTAGTCAAAGAAATCGACCCCAGGACTTATTCTTTGTAAGCTTATTCTATCGGTCTCTTTTGCCAAACTGCTAAGTTATGGAAATCTAAATACATCAACAGTAGTTGTCAAGTGATGGTGGAGGGGACAAACACAGACACAAAGACACATGTATAAATATATACATCCTCATCTGTTTAACATCTGTTTTCCATGCTGGCGTGGGATGGATAGTTTGATTGAGGGCTGGCAAGCCAGAAGACTGCACCAGGCTCCAATCTGATCTGGCAAAGTTTCTACAGCAACCACTCCAGGTGTGTAGTGGGTGCTTTTTACATGCCACCAGCATGGGACCAGTCAGCCATGAATTTCAGATCAAGTAGATTTTCTGAAATTTCCCAAATCCTCCACCTATATAGTTGGGTATTTCTTTAATTAAGATTATTTGCATATTTAGAGTCAATAGCTTTTAACCTTGTTACTACTTCAAATTTCAGAATGTTGTGCTCTTTCAGATAATCAAGAATTTCTGAAATTTTTCCAGACTTACTTAAATTAGCTATGGCAGGATTTAATTAATTATTTAGAACCATCTACACATTTTACAGTTAATAGTTTTCAACTTTGCTCTCTCTTTAAATTTAGGAATTCTGATAATTGCAGTAGTGTTGAAATTTGCCAATTTTTACAATCCATGGTAGGATGGATTTCTGAAATTTATCCAGTAGGAAGCTAAATACTTTATTTAGAATCAGATTTCTAATATAGGCATAACCCTTAAATTTGGGGGATGGATACAATTGCTAGTAAAATAAAGTACCCTTGACTGGTACTTTATTTTATTGATGTGGAAGAATGAGTCAAAGTTGACTATGGCAGGGTTTGAATGCAGAACATAAAATTTTGTAACTAAAAGCTGTAAATCTTTTTATCTGATGCCCTAACAATTCTAACAACCTACTGCCCATAAGTGTGTTATATATTAATACATGTATTTATACAGTCTTTAAATATGCATATAAGTACAGGCATGTGAATATACAAGGGGTTACTGAAAAGTTCCTGGCTTTAAGAGTGTAGCGAAAGGCTAGGTTAGAGGCCCAACCTTCCAAGTTCTTTTACAGGGCTTAGAAAAACTAAAGGACTGCTGCAATAAGTATGTGAATCAGAGAGAGGAATATATTGAATAAAATCATAATTAACTAATCCATGATTAACTGATCCTTTCTTTTACCCAAAGCCAGGAACTTTTCAGTACTACCTTGTATATTCTTTTGTAAGCATATGTATGTATGTGTGTATGCATGTATGTATAAATATATTGCACTAGGAAATGCCAAATACATTCTTAAATAATACCAGAAAATAATTTGAAGTGATTGATAAGGATTCATTGCTATGAAATGATAAAGACAGAAATTTTATATTAATTAAAATATTACATGTATCTGATACTTATGTTTTTTTTAAATTAATTTTATAATATATTATTATAACATTCAGTTTGAAATTCTATTGGGGTCAATTTTCAAAGAGAATTTTTCCTGGGTCTTAGAAGTAAGTATTAGTATGATACTTGGCTTGATTCAATTGAGTATTTCTTTCTTTTTTTCCCTATTCAAACAGAATGTTACAAATCCATTTTCAAATTTTGATATAACATTTGTATAAATATGATTGGCATAATAATTTAGTAACTATTCTTTATGCTGCTTGTGTTAAAAATGTTGGACACAATTTATAGTTTTATCACCTTCTAGTGTATAGGTTATAAATCTACTTTTTATTTCACTTTACTTATACAATCTTATTATGCAATTTCTGTGTGTATTAGTATGAATGAAGTACTTCTGTTGTGTAGGATTAATATCATTTATGCTATTATCATTCACAAGAGAAGGAATGGAGAAGAATATTGAATTCGGCCATCCTAAGTGAATGATTATGGAGGCATTTCCTTCATGCAGGAATTCAATTAACAGCGTAAAATTGATTTGTTTAAGAGTTCATCATGTGAGACAGAGAGGGAAAGAGCAGGAGAATGATAGAGAGAGTGAGAGAGAAAAAGATGCATCTTATATAAATCTAAACTACAAATAACTATATTTACAAACATATAAATGAGTTGCTTCAATAATTACATTGAAATTAATTACAGAAGTTTAAAACACAGTAGGTGTTCTTAACCATTTTTTATAGCTCCACACTTCTAAAAGATTGTCCATAATATCCCTTTGTTGGACAACTGAAATTGTCATTATCCTCACCAGTTGTATTAGGTGCCAGTGTGTCTTCAAAAGATGCCAATAGCTTGGTTTTACTTTACATATGAATCAAACCAGAAAGATAAAAGCGAAGAAAAATCATGAAGATTTAGTTATATTTAAATATAGTATTTATATAAAGTATAGAACTAGTCTCTAAGGTTACTCTTGGGGGAAGAAACCTATTTCAGTAAATCATCATCATCGTTTTAATATTCGCTTTTCTATGCTTGCATGAGCCAGAATTTCTGTGACTGGATGCCCTTCATGTCACCAACTCACCTCTGCTTTCAATAAAGCAATATTTCCTCTCAGCCAGGGTATATTTTTCTAAAAGGCTGGAAATGAATGACACCACTTGATGATGACACTCACAACTATTACATGATATCAAGACGAAGAAACAGAAACACACACATGATAAGCCTGCCATATACTCTCACAAGGCTCTGGTTGACCCAAGGCTTAAATGGAAGATTTTCCCAAGATGCCATGCACTGGGACTGAACCCAAAACTTTTTTTACCATGCAACCATGCCTGCACCTGAATGACATGAATAAACATTTTCCTAATCTTCAGATTGCAATATATTTCCAAGTTATCTTTCAGATAAACATAATTTTGTTAAGCCAGTAATCTAAGTGTGTTATCATCAGCTAGTCCTTATTCATATATTTTATTTAAACAAATGGTGCATGCATTATCTGCTATTGTATGTGATTTTCAAGGATTTACTCAACAGACTCTTGATAATGTTGAAAAATACTGTCACACTATTTAATTGAAGAATAAGAACTATGCAAATAAACACACGCAAATATCATTATAGTAAGAGAGCCAATTAATTAATGTGTATTTTGTAGCATATTTGAAAAGGAAAGTGTAACAATCAATTACTCACTTCCAAAGTGTCTGTCATAATTTGTTTTACTTCAAAATATTATTTGTGGCATTAATTAAAAGAATAATCTCAATTATTTTGACTTCTATTTTAGTTGGTTGAGAAATATTTTGGATGAGCCATGTCTCAGATTTAAAATTTTTGTTTTGAAAAAAGATTCATAGCACATATAAGGGTGAATCTTTATTCAATACTATCAGCTCATTTATTAAACTTCAATATTTCTAAGCTAATATAAATTGAATGTCATAGCAAATTTGGTCAGACATATGAATTCTCTATCAATTATGTTTAATAGTGGATTGCATCAAACAATGCCGTCTAGAATAAACTGGTGACTCTTTTCCAAAATCAGCCACGCTCTTTCTTAAATAGCAAACTGTTTTTCTCAGAATACAAAGAAAAACCCCACAAAAAACATGAAGAATTTCAACCTAAAACTTCTGATCAATTTTAATATCAACTTTAGTCATTTGTTGACTCATTATCCCTATTATAAATTGTGTGCACACGTGTGTGTGTGTGATAAAAATAAGAACAGTTAATGATTAAGAAAGAGTAAATGTCTTTGACGTTAAGTGCTTCCTCAGAACATTAGATAGACAGAAAGAAAACATGTAGAGGAGGGAAAGAAAAAAATTAGAGCAATAAAAGAAAATGTACACGTACATCCGTCTGTCAGCGTATGTATATGTATGCATATATTGATCTATCAGTCAATTAATCTATGTGTGTATATATATATATATATATATAGATAGATAGATAGATAGACAGATAGATGTTAATCTTTATAATATACAGTACTGTAAATCCATTAAAACTGATTAAACCAATTGGTCTCACACACGAATTAGACAATTAGGTGATAATCTATATAATGCTTATTAAAGGGGCTAGTATGGACAGTATGATGACTCAAACACAATCTTCATGTTCATTAAGTAAAAAGGAATTCATTAAGACTATTAGTATTTGATTATGCATATCGTAACACAACTTTTATTAAGTATTTTCTTATACCTTAAATTCTCATACAGCTTGATGCCATATTATTATTACCTTCCTTTTAGATAATCTTTATAACTTAGTTATAGTGTTTAGTTTCTATGATCAAGTCTTCTTAAAATTGGATTTTGTGTCAAGGCAGAAATCCTTATGAGAATGTAAAAGGATTAATAGGAATCCAAACAATATTTCAACCTATTTTTTCTTGCATTTTGAAAATATACTAATAGACATAAAATGGTTAAATGGTATAATGCCTATAGGCATAACTTATTGGGTCCTAGTTTTAAGTTATTGGTCCTAGTAGCCAACTGGTAAGACCAGTGTGTGTCTTCTCTCTCTCTCTTCCTGTTTTTTTTTCTTCCTTTTAAGTTCTCTATAGAACAGGATTGATAAATGCAGCAAATTCAAAACAGACAAATGTAACCTACTAGTGATGAATCTGGTCTATCATATTTATTTTCCTTATACAAGTGCTTACTCTTTTTTGGTTCTTTACATACCGAGTTTAAATCCCCTGTGTCCTGGTCCATTATGTGTTTCATCTTTGGTCTTTAAAATAAAGCATATTCAATAATATTATGATGATACATTATTTGGAATAAAATTATGAGAATTTATACAAGGTGCTCAGGACAAATTTGTGAGTTTGTGTAAAAGAAAAAGAAAACACAATATCCCATCCAAAAATAAATGTATTTAAACAAAAAAACTATCAACCATGAGTGGAAGATAATAGTTTACCCAAAGTAGCTACCCTCAGCTTCCACCATGTCTTCAAGTCAGCTAGTCAGCTACAGAAGCTGATGCAAGCATTACTCACTGTGTCCCTGGCAAGATCTTTGAACACTTTCTTGATCTTGGCTGCCAGCTCAGCCTTGGTGTTACAGGCAGAATGGTTGGTATATATCTCAACCATTCCCCATGCATAGTAATTCATAAGATTATAACCAAGTGAATTAGGAGGCCAGAAATTGGGCCTGATGAAGTCATAGAAATTCTCTGACAACCATTTCCGACTCTTTCTGAAGGTATGGTAAGGAACTGAATCCTGCTACCACACATATGGCCTTGCATTAGCAGCCCTCTCCAGCAACAGTTTAACCACAATCTCCAGCAGCTTTACATAACCATCTGAATTGAGCTTAAGGCTCTGTTCCTGCAGTTGCTGGATGAATTCAGGCATGTGGATGCAGTCAGCACACCTGTTGTGGCCATTGCTGCTGGCCATGGCTTCATAGTCTCTGTCCACATAATGTCTTACATAACATCTCTACAACTGTCCACATTATGTCTTACAGCTGTTACAGTATTTACAGAGCATTGAGCACTCATGATGTCAACATTTTGACACCCAGCTCAAATTTTCTTGATACAGGTAACTCTTCTCCAATATTTAGATGGCTTCCAGTTCTCCATAGCTAACTATTTCTGAACTACAACTTTAATCATGATGCTCTCCAATGCCGTTGACTGTTCACCAATACATCAAGCTGTTCCTAAAAGAAAAATCGTCAAACTTAGTTAGAACACCCTGTAATTCTAAATTTCTACTAAAATTTAATAAGTGCATAATGTTTGTATGAGTTTATTAAAAACCAAAAAAGCAAAAACAACTAGAATTAATAAAACATTGTTATATATTATTAGAAGGATTAGGTATCTTAATGTGAGAGCTATTGATAAAATGTTAATGAAAAGTAAGTAACTTTATGTATAATTATTTGTTAATTTGAATTTGTTTTCTAAACTTGGAACTAATGAAATAGAACATATAACTAATTGAATTGTATCAGAATTACCTGAAACACATTCCATTTGTTTGAATCTCATAAAATATTAATGACCTGGATGTCACTTCATAGATTGTTTCTGCATGCTCAATCATAAATCAAATTATTTTAGATCCTTTAAAGACTTTGTTACAACCTTAATGAAACATTACTTCAGCTACCCAAAGTTTTTGTCAAGTATTGATAGACTATATTCCATTGAATATATTTTCTAAAATAAACATAAGAAACATTATTCTTAAAATCTGAAAGTTTATTAGTTTAGATAAAGGCCAAACAATTTGATAGAATTTTTTAAATTTGTAAATATTACTATTCTTCAGTTAGTTTCAGAGACAAGTAAATATTTTATCTTTAAAAATCTTTCAAGACCGAAGGATTCATAAAATGTATTTCAATTTATGGATTCTATCCAAAGAAAGATTTATCTATCTTTTGCTTAATATTCCAGAGTTGATCACTGCTTGACTTCAAAATGTGGGGTTAGCGAGGTTTGCCTTTCTGAAGGTATTTTTAGTAAAAAGTAACAATTAAAATGATTATTCAAATGATAATCAAACTAATTTACTTTTGTATTCATAAAAATTAATTACTATTAATTTCTTGACCTTTAGAATAAGTGAATATTATCTGTGATTTATATAATTTATTAAGAGCTTTCCCCAGAATTCTATAAATTGTTGTAAGAAATTTTTATTAAAAGAAAGGGCTTTATAGTTTAGTTCAAGTATTACTCACTGTGTCCCTGGGAAGTATATCTTCACTATAATGAAATTAGATTCTTTTTTCTTTTTTGTTGAGAAACTGTTACTTTCTGTCAATATGTTATCACTGTTTCATATTCTGTCCTGAATTCAAGTTCCTTCATTACTTCTCTTTGATGACTCTAAGGTTTGCAGTTATATTAGAAATCAATATTGCATTATTCTCAAGCAAAAAAATGCGTAATTTTTGCTGATTGCTTTCCAATAAGTTTTCACAGCAGTTTATGTTTTTCAAAAGCTTGTATTTTCACTTTTGTTTTCAAGTCACTGACATTGCTGCTATATGTGTTAACGAAATGTAGTTGCTCTCTGCTGTTGTTGATGTATTCATCATTATTACTGCTTTCCCTAGACCACATAGACCTTTTGAAATATTCTGTTATTGCTGTTGCTATTTTCATAGTAATTCAGGCCAGTAGCCTTCTTTTTGTTTCTTTTTATTCTCCAATGAAATTGGCTGCAACATCAGTGACAGCGATATTGCTTTCGGGAATAGAAGTCAAAACTTCTTTTTCATTGAAAATACCAAATTTCTTGGTTGTATCTTAGTAAATATTACTTAGCTTTTCTCATTTTCTCCAAACCAATCACATTACAAGCAAAAGACTGTTAACAACTTAAAACAATATATCTACCAAAGAAGACAATTATATGTTAATAAATTAATTAAAGATACTATGACATGAGTATGTCAAAATATGACATACTACAAGTGTGAATAACAAACTTTTGGTAATACAAGTTTATGGCACGTATAATTTTCACTTGAGCCATTTCAGTTTACTCATTCTTCAAACCAGTGACAACCAGTTACTTTGGTCGATTTTTAGCTCTTTCCAGATTTTATCAATTGCCTAGAAAGAATACAATTCTCCTTATTGGTTTGCCCTTTACACACTACATTTTGGCAAAATCTTTATTAATGAGCTAATAATCCACTGAAGGTTACAAGACAATTAATTTTAATAAACTTAAGGTAGAAATTCTATTTGCTTTTAACCTATTGAAACTCGGAAGATACCAAATCAAAGAAAGTCTAATTTTTGACCCAGTTGTCTAGTTATACTTGCTGCTACTCTAGCTACTAATACTGGAAGCTCAATGTAATTTAACTTCAAAATATTAACCTCTGACTCTCTTCAATTATCTTGCAAAATGCTTCATTTCTTAGATATGCAAAACAGGGATGCACAAATGGTTTATCTGCAACCTAAACATTGCAGTGAAGTTTTTAATGAATCCCTAAGATGGACTAGAATACATAGGAATTATAATGAGGGAGCGTTACACCAAAATCTAATTTTGTGGATGGATTATTTGTTTATAATAAATAGCACATTTAAGAATTAATGCACCAATGGCTTTATAATATTTAATTCAAAATTTCAATTACACGGTGCTTCCGCTTTCTAAAATTCTAAAAATATTTAAATTTTCACTTCTGCTGGGCAATAGAGAGGAGGGAGGGAAGAGGAAGAAAGAATTTCTGCTGCATATAATACCATGCTAGACAGATGAGATGTCAGAGTGACTTTAGCTATTATCCAGAGAGTTCAAACAGCCATAGCAACGCTTGGTAAAAGGGTTAGCTCAGCCTGGTTAAGGGATCTTCAGATCTATGAAATCATATTATTAGAAGAATAATGTACAAATGAATTATCTGTAACCTTAATGTTGAGGCAAGTTTCTGAGTGAGTCTCTAAATGTGCTACAATTCACATGAATTTTCTGATGATGACATCTTACACGAAAATGGCATTTTATGGATGGATATATTTGTTTATACTTAATAGTCCACTTAAAAAGTAATATATCAATGGCTTTCCAAATATTTTATTCAAAATTAAGGCAGTGAGCTGACAGAATCCTTAGCGCACCAGACAAAATGCTTGACAGCATTTCTCCCAGCTTTATGTTTTGGGTTCAAATACCACCTAGGTTTATTTTATCTTTCATCCTTTCAAAGTTGATAAAAAAGGGTAATTGATCAAGTATTGGAATTGATGTAACCAACTGTCCTCTTCTTCAAAATTTCAGGCTTTGTGCCTATAGTAGAATAAATTTCATTCAAAATTCAGTAACTTAATTCTCTAATATTTGAAAAAAACTATTTTTACATATTTAACAAGTGTAGGAAAATTACTTATAAAACAGAGAATAAAAACTCACTATTTGATTGTGTTTCATTAAATATAAACGTGAATTTAATTTAAATATTTATTATTTTTATAAACTGTTTTCAAAAGTTATGTGTGCAAAGTTTAAATAAATAATTTGGTTTTAGTAAATTCTGAATTTGTGTTTGATGCAAAATATTTTAAATCAAAAGCAATTTTAATCTGAATATGATTGCCTGAATTTTTTTGTGTGCATCTTGTCTCACTAGAACTGATCGATTTAACCAAGAAGCATGTCTATATAAAAACCCCCCCAAAAAAACCATAGATGTTATGCTTTCACTTTGAGTATTTATTTGGTACCTGAGAGTTGAGATCTCTACATAAATAAAATACATGATATATTCTTCATTCTTTAAGAAAAACAGATTTGAGAATAGCTTCTTTGACTTATACAGGGTATCATGTTGAGTTATTTTTGCTATCAATGAGACCTTTTACTTATATATGTCTCATATCTATAAGTATATCATTCTTGATAAAGATGGATTGTTCAGTAGTCAACAGTCTATGATGCAACCCTTTGCGTCATTGAAAAGCTTAGAGTTCTGACAATAGAATTCAAGTTCATTATTTTAAATATCATAAAAATTTCTTTGAAGTTTTAGAATAGTGCATTTTTTTCATATTTTTTAATGCATTTCCAGTAAACATAATCACATGTATACTTGTTATTAAACTACTTTATCTAAAAACATTCTGAAAATTCAAAAACAGTTAATGATCATCAAGAATTTATCTTTCAACAAGATGATATACAGTATTCTCTAGATACTAGGCAAGAGGCTATATCTGTTGTAGTGGCTCCTAGACTTAATGGGTTTCACATATACTTTCAGACTTCAGTTCATTTTAGTTGTTTTCTCACTAATAGAATATAAATCTCTTAAAAAGAATTACAGAGTTCAGTATTTCTCTTCAGCTTAGATGCGACCTTCATTCTGTGAAGTCATTTCATTATAGGTAAGGTACCTTTTTGTGTGAAATAACTATTGTAACCTAGAGTTATGTATCCTTTGTGTGATATCACATATAAAGTCAGTTTATACAACATAATTGTTGATCAGCAGAAGTTAAGATATTTTTATATATTACTCACAGTAATTCAGTCAATGTTAAAGTTCAGAATGTGTATTCCTTCTGATAATTGTTTTGTTTGTTAGTGTATTATTTTGTTTGTTAGATATTGCTATGCTTGTTTTTATGGCAAACTCTGTTATGATTAAGTATATAACTTAGTATCAGTTAGTGACTATATTTTACCTTATGTGAACAATAAATCATTTTTATATGAAACCAAACATAGTGTATATGAATTCATTTGCAATAGCAATCACTGATAAGTTCTTCAAATTACTAATTCATAAAAATTGATATACTGAGGCAAATTACATATTTATCATGTATATTTTAGTTATCCATTCACTATTGGCAGTGATTTACCATTTATATAAGCATTTAAATACATCTGAAATTTGCTCCAGTATTTCTTCACAAAAGGGAACTGTTTATAATCATGGTGCTAAATTATTTCACTGATTTACATTTTTTTTTCTTTTCCATACTAAAATAAATGTAAAGATGTTCATTGAATATATTCTTATAGCTGGATAAATCTTTACTGTAAGAAGGAATGGCATCTGTTATCAATGAAAAGCAAGAAAAGTTATCTTTGTTGTTAAGGGATACAAAGTAACAACAAGTAAAATTAATTCAAGAACACATTATCATTTGCTTGTTTTCTTCATGCTCTTGCTAGCTGAGGCTGGGGTCATCCTAGGTGAGAGGTCCCAGAGATATCATCATGCATAGAGCTGACCTGGTTCACCAGTGATCCACCAGCCCCTCTGCATCCTCCAAGGTGATATTGAGCTTCTGGAGATCTTCTGCAATCACATCCAGCTATCTGGTGTAGGGAATGCCACAAGACCTCTTCCAGCCTGCAGTTGCTGCATCAAATGAGAGTAAAGCCCTGGTAGGATGATCTAGTAGGAGATAGACGACATGCAACTGATAGCAATGAGGTAGGAAGCTGCAGCCTGACGCGTGTGCACACACAGTTCTTTGTTGAAAATGTGATAGTATGATCTGATATTCTCTATGGTTTTCAGGGCTTTGTTATCAAAGTCGTCAATCCTCTTTGCCAGGGTCTTCAAGAGGGTATCTTAGAAGAAAATTCTATCATTATATGTGTACATTTAGCAGTAAGCTTCATTTTAAAAGGGTCAAGAATTAGGGAAAATATTGTTTCCCATATTAAATCTAGCCACAAATATGGAACACACACATACATGCATACACACACACTTACATGAACACAAACATATATATATATATGCACTCACACATGCATGCACACACGTATACACTCACAATACACACACTTCTAGATGTCAGATACATATATATAATTTCTTTTTACAAGGTGAAACATGAAATTGAAATGTTATTTGATCCATAAGATGTTTGTTCATAAACATTTGAACATAAAATTTAGAAATTCTTTTGAACAGTTTTGAAATTACATTATTTTTATTCAAGCCTTTGTTGAATATTTTTGAAGATTATTTTGTTCATTGTAATATCAATTTGATTCCATCAGTAAATTCAAATTCTAAAATGAAGTTGTATGAGAAAATAACAAAGCAGTATTCATTTCTTACTTTTTATGTGGAAAGATTTTCATTATCAATAAGTGACTATTATGAAAAGCTAGTTATAAACTAGGTTTTCATTTACTTTATTTCAGCATATACTTGGCTTAGTGTAACCCATTGTCAACTGAAAGGTTATTATCTAACTGCATTTATGTATCATAGAGTAAAACAGAAGCCATTTGCATTATCACCGTACATAACACTAAAAGCAGAATGCAAAAGAATTGTATCATTTCATTAGCAATTCAAAATATTTCCTGATATCTTAAAGTGAAGAAAAATTGTATCCAAAGGTAAAGAAGCTACCTCACAGCCCTATTGAGAAGATAATGCAAGATGAGACAGTTGATAAACCATACGACAGTTTAACGTTTTAATTCTCCCTATGCAAAATTATCTGTTTTTCACTTGAGGATGATAAGGCAACTACAAGTAGTAAACTTGAATACATATTCACAGCCTATATTTGGCATTTTGGATTTGTATTATCCCCAAATGTGTTAGATTGGTTATCTTTCTGGTATTGTTTAGAATGCTAAAATCACCACTACTGCTACCACATTATGTGGTCTGAATAATGTATTAAATTTGATAACTTATTGCCTTCATAGATTCCATCTGTTAAGCATTAGTATGATTCTTTATATAAAAGATATCCAATTGATATGTTTGACATGCTTTTGCTTGCTGTCAGTGAAAATATGAAAGGTAAATCAATTACTTTTATATTTATTTATTTGTTGTGGTTGTTATTATTTGATGAAAACTCAGCTTATTCTGCTAGGTGTGATGGAAAGTGTCAGCTGACACAACCAGCAGATTAGGTGGTACTTATTTACTGGTCATACTTCAAGAACCCTGTGAAAAATTCTTGCAATTGCAAGCAATGCTGATTTTTGTAGATGTTCTACCTTTACATTTGTAGCAATCTTTTTGAGCCATGCTGGTAGTTGAGTGCTGATACTTCCAAGTGCATCAGTTACTATTGGTACCACGTCATCTCTACCCATTGACCACAACCTTCGTATTTCCCACTTCCAATTGTCATAGTCGTTCTTTCTCTTTCATCCTGTTGTCACCAGGACATGCTATTTCGATTATTATGCATGTTCTTTCTTTTTTCTTCACCATGACAATGTCTGGTTTCCGACATCTGGCCAGGTGATAACACTGAATCATTGCCTCCTACAGGATTTTAAAATTTTCATTCTTGATGACTCTTTCTGGGACTTGTTCATACCACATATTTGCACTTTGTAGGTTGTGATTTCCACACAGCTCCCAATAGATCCTTCTTGCAACATTGTCATGTTATCTTTTGTATTCATGTTGTGCCAATTTTGGGCATTCGTTAATGGTGTGCCATACTCTCTCACTTCCCTCACCACACATTCTGCATTTGTTGTTGTCGGTAGTGTTGTTGATTCACATTGTTAGTCCTTAATGCTTGTTCTTGAGCTGCACATGTAAGTGCTTCTGTCTCTATCTTCAGGTCACTCCTCCTCATCCATAGCCACCAGTACCTGTCTTAGCATTCATATCTCTTGCAAACTGACCATTCATTTTTCCTTCCATGCTGTTTCTTTTTTTTGTGTTCTTTTCCTCATTTTTTTTCTTTCTTTACACAGTTATCAGTTTTAATGACACCAGCCTTCTTCAATTGTTTCAACAATGGTTCCATGGCATTTTTTACACACCACACTAAGCTGTTTTCTTCTGCTTTGATACAATCCTGGCAACTGATCAAACCTTTCTCACTCTTTCTTCTGGACATGTACAGCCTATCAGTGTCACTCTTAGGGTGGAAGATTCCATGCACTGTCAACATTTTTCTTGTCTTCATACCCAAGTTCATCAGTTCTTTCTTTTACCATTCTATGATTCCAGCACCATACTGAAGTGATGCTATCACCCATATGTTACATGCTTGATTTTTATTCCATCCAGTAAATTCTGACTGCAACACCAATCTTAGTCTTCAGAAATATTCCATCCTCAGTTGCTCTTTTATTTCCTTCTCCATTATCTTCTTGTTGAACACTAGTATGTCAAGTTATTTGCAGCATTCCTTTTCAATTTGTTTAATCAGTTCTCTATTAGGTACCTTTAGTACCATGCTATCTGTTCTTTTCAACTATCTAATACTTTCCTGATTATTCTGGCTGTACCAAGGAGGCAAACCCTTTGTAACAGTTCTACTGAGCACACTATTCCAATTTCCTTTATATTTTCATTGATGCCTTCTGATACTGTTCCCAAGGACCCAACAATAATTGGCACTATCTTCACCTTCTTCATTTTCCATAGCCAGTCTATTTTGTATTTAAGAGGGTTGTATTATCTATCTTTTCACCTTCCTTCTTGACTATTCATGGGGCATATTATTATTATTATTATTATTATTAAAATTATTATTATTATTATTAAAATTATTATTATTATTATTATTATTATTATTATTATTATTATTATTATTATTATATAAAAACTTTTGATGGAAAGTGTCAGCTGTCCACATCCAGCAGACTAAGGTGGCACTTGTTTACTGGTCATGCTTCAAGAACGCTGCGAACAATTCTTGCAGTTCCAAATAATGCTGATTTTTGTAGGTGTTCTACCTTCACACTTGCACCAATCTTCTTCAACCATATTGGTGGTTGAGTGCTGGTACTTCCAAGTGTACCAATTACTATTGGTATCACGTCTACTCTCTTCATTGACAACAACCTTCGTATTTCCCACTTCATATCATCACAGTTGTTTATTAATTTTTCTTCTTTCACATTCATCCTGTTGTCACCAGGTCATGCTATGTTGATTATCATACATGTCCGTTTGTTTTTATTTACAACCACAATGTCCAGTTTCTGATGTCTGGTTAAGTGAGTGCACTGGATCATTGCATCCCACAGGATTTTGCAATTCTCATTTTTGGTGACTCCTTCTGGAGTTTGCCTTGTACCATGTCTGCTCTTTGTAGGCGATAATGTCCACAAAACTCCCAGTGGATCATTCTTGCTACATTGTCATGGTGTCTTTTGTATTTGCGCTGTGCTAATTTTGGGCTTTCGCTAATGATGTGTCATACCGTTTCACTCCTCCCACCATACATTCTGCATTTGTCGCTATAGGCAGTGTTGTCTATTCTGCACTTCATATAGCTGGTCCTTAATGCATGTTCCTGAGGTGTGCATATGAGTGCTATCTTCAAGTCACTCCCTGTCATCTATAACCACTGGTCCTCTGTATCTGTCTTGGCATTCACATCTCTTGCAAACTGACCTGACTACATTTTATTTTCTTTCCATGCTTTTTTCTTGGTCGTTTCTTCTTCTTCTTCTTCTTCTTCTTCTTCTTCTTCTTCTTCTTCTTCTTCTTCTTCTTCTTCTTCTTCTTCTTCTTCTTCTTCTTCTTCTTCTTACTACTACTACTACTACTACTACTACTATTATATGTTTGACATTTGCTTTGTATTTGTACAAGTTGATCCAAGTCTCACCCAGAGACCTCAAGAGACAACTAGTTAGAAGTTCAAGTTGGTGTTATACCTAGGGGTGTCATATATTTGGTTTTGTATATAGTATTGTTCTGGTATCCGAGCTAGGTTGCAATGGGCCCCTTTTGCTATCATTCCTATGACAACAGGTATTGTTTTAGTCTTGAGGTTCCACATTTTGCCAATTTCTATTTCAAGATTTTTATACTTGCTCAGTTTTTGGTAAGTCTTGACAGATACATTTATGTTGATTGGGACAGTCATATCAATGAGGTGGCATGATTTTTGTCAGATGTCTTTCAATATAATGTCTAGCCTATTTGCATTTATCATTCTGTCAATTTGAATGGTGAAGTTTCAGAGGAGTGAGATGTGATCGTTTTCAAGCACTGGAAGGGTTTTGTGTTCCCACCAGTTTTTATCATAGGGCAGGTCCAGGTTTTTACAAATTACCCAGTGAATATACTGTACTGCTCTATCATGTCTCTTGAGATACTCGGTAGTTGCAAAGAGTCTGCACATGGAGACAACATGATCAATGGTTTCATGTTGTTGTTTACATACATGACATGTTGGGCTACTGCCGTTCTTTAACATATTGGCCTGGTAGTTCTTTGTAGGTAGGAATTGATCTTGGGCTGCTATGATAAACCCTTCTGTTTCTGATTTTAAGGCACTAACTGTTGATGTGTCAGGGCTTTGTCAAAATTGGTATTATTAACTCTCTTTTGGTATTTGCCATTGAGAGGTTTTTCTTGCCATTTATCAGTAAGAATATCTAAGGCAGCAGCTTTAGCATGGTTTTTCATATGCTTAGCTTTTTCTGTGCTTGTTTCCAGTACATCTAATTCTGGGATTTGTTCTATTTGGAATTCACTTAGATATTCTTTTGCCTGTTTTGTTACTGAGTATGATATTTTCTTGTTTTCATGCTTTAAGACACGTTTTAACATTCAATCATCAGAGATTTTCAGGTAGGTGTTTAGGCCAATTGTGGCAATCTTCATTAATTCCAGTTGTAAAAAGTCCACAGCCACCCTCTTTTCTTGGCAGTAAAGTCGTTCTATATCTGCCTTAGGGTGGTGCATTCTATGTATTGTCGACAATTTTGATATTTTTCTGTCAAGATTACATATTTCAGTAGTTGATTACTACTACTACTACTAGTGCATGCTAATTTACTTAGCAAGTATTTTATCTTGAGGCCTGGTGTTAACAACTCTTCTCAAATGTCAAGAATTTTTCTTAGGATTCTTACAGAATATAGGATGGTACTTTTGTACAGGTTGACAATATGTATCAATTCCAGTTTTATTAAGTCTCTTAGGTAGCATTGTGGGTACTAAACCAAGGACACTTATTACTACAAGAATAATTATTGTTAATTGTTGTCTTGGTCTTCCAATCTCTTCAGCTCTCTGGCTTGTTTTGGTATTTCTTTGATATTGACCCTGCTATAATAGGGTATTGTAAAATTTTTGGTCTTGCACATTTGTTTATATTGTCCTCTATAATCATGCCTGGTCTTCTTGCCTCTAGTATTCTTTTCTTTTATTTATTTCAGTCATTTGACTATGGCCATGTTGGAGCATCGCCTTTCATCAAACAAATTGACCCCAGGACTTATTCTTTGTAAGATTAGTACTCATTCTATTGGTCTGTTTTGTTGAACT
>NC_043005.1:62846785-62864285 GCF_006345805.1 Octopus sinensis | reverse complement strand
GCTCTTGGGAAACTGCTCAGGGTGCCCATGCCTTAAAACAGTGTGTCCATGTGTGTATGTGTGTTAGTGTGCTCTGTTATAGATAGAATCAGCAAAAAGTACTCCAGTGCTTCATCCAGCCAGAGATAAGTATTATTTAATATACACAGAATTTTAAAAAGGGCCACTAATAGTTTCATACCACAGAGAGAATAATTTGACAGATTTACATGACATGCCATGTGTCTCCAAGCAGTACTTCAAGCTCAGTGCATACCAGTTGTCCTATTTGAAAACCAGGATGCTATGTAAACACATGGAAAGAGAGGCTCATGAAAGTTGCAGCAGAAAGGTTGGACTATAACACCAGCTGGATTGATTATGATTTTTTTTCAGACAAAGGGGATGCAGATTTTTGTTTTCTTACTTTTCTTTTCTTTCTCCTCATTCCACTTTTTGCATCAGCTTTTTTCTCATTTTTCTTCTTGTTTTTCTCATGTTTTATCATAGACCAGTGTCCTGGTTTTATGAAACAAGACTAATGGCATGCACTGAGCGTGAAGCATTGCTTGGATACATGTGGCATGTTATATAAACCTGCCAAATTATTGTGTCTCCACAACATGAAACTATTAGTTTGTTTTCTGTCTATTTTGGCACTACTGCTTTTCCATATCTCAACTCTGGAATTTTGTTTCTTAATCTCTACTTAACTTTCAGCTGTTGATCTGAGAACTGCCTTGTTAGCATCAAGCAATCTATAACTAAATATGCAAAACTTCATCAACAACCTAAATTTGGTTCAGACATCTGCCAAAGATTGTACAAAGATTACCTCTGGCAAAAAATGTGTTTTATACTGAATGATATTGAAACCAAGAAAATAATGGAGACATTCTTTCATTCAGTTACATTTCCAATAGACTGTGTAGTTATGAATTTCGTGACAATAATAAAGAAAAAATATCATCACAAATATTTTATACACTACCGGTAAAATAAGAAGCTCATTAAAAACAAACCACCATATTTTGCAATTTAAATCCTCTAACAAAAAGAAGAAAAAAATCACACCCAAAACACAAAACTATTATTGATTAAATTACAAACCCCAAATCATGTGATTTTGGGTTCAATCCTACTGCATGGAACTTTGGACAGATGCCTTCTTCCATGTCCTTGTGAGTTAAATTGGAAAAAGGTAACTATACGGAATACAGTCACACACATGCATGCACACATGTGCACGCATATGTGTGTGCGTGGTTTCAAAAAGCTGTAGAATAAAAAATCTCTTACTTGAAAAACATGCAAAGGTTAGCAACAGGAAAAGCAGCTGACTGTAAAATATTGCCTTAGATACATCCCTGTCTGCTGTATGGTAGCAAGGTAAAAACAAATGAGCATGTGTATCCACCCTTCTGTCATGACTGACCATAAGTTGAATTCTTATTCTATGTTTTTGTTTGATTGGATTAGCACTACATGTCATTGAGAAAATGAATATGGAAGTGATAGTTTTTCAGAGGTTACATGTGGGACCACTGGCCTGCTGGCTGAGATACATTCTACTTTGCATGCCAACTTTGCTGGAATTTCCATCAGCTTCTCTTCTCTAGCTTTAAGGCACCTGTTCAGAATACTTCTCCATCACACTTCAGCATTTGCAGGGTTCTGTATTGGTATTGGGCTATTGAGCACTTTCTATGTCTCTCATGCAGATACTCTTCTAGTAGACTTGTGAATGCTTAATGTGTTTCTTCTTAGATGCCAGTTAGCTGTTGGTGATACTCTTTGAGATGTTGCTATCTGTCATGTGGAGGGTATAACACAAGCAGTACAGCCTTCACTGCCTAAACAGAGTGAACATACTTACAAGTCCATCGTAAAATAAGACTACTGTATTGAGCAATCTATCGTATTAGGATATACTCATGATTGAATAGATACTTCTCAGCAGGAAGGTGTTCAATCTTCTCTATTTGGCACACATAATCGATGTTTCATTGCCATTAAATAGTGTGCTTACGACATAGACACAATAAACTGCTTTCTTTGTCACAACTGTCTGCTTGAGTTTTTGTCTACAGTTGAGATTTGAGATGGGCAAGAGCTGGAGATTCCTTCCATACCTTGTCAATCACTGTATCCAAGGAGAGATTATCTATGATGGTAGAGCTGAGGTATGTAAATTAATGGACAATATTATATTGTAGTTCTATAAAATGAGATACTTGAAGGATGTGCCCCCAACATGGTCACAATCTTTAGGCTTGAACCAGTCAAAGAACTCATCCAGAACTCTAGTAACAAAAATCCTGGATGCAATTCTGACATGATTCCCATGAGTCTCATAGGAAGATAAATTTTTGTTTTCCACAACACAAAAGGCTTCTTTGTTGTTTCATCAACCATGTATTCTGAATTTTTGCCAAAATGATTTCTACTCAAGTAAGAATTCTTCTATACATTTGTCTTTTAGAATGCTTGATATTTAGTATCTTTGCAAGAAAGACTAACATCGCTTTGAAAACCACCAATAAATCACAAAAAAAGACGACTATTTTTAATATGATAGTTCTTGCAATCAGCTACCAAGTTCAGTAAGTCTGCTATTCATGCCAGTGAAGAGCTTGTATGTGGTTACTTGACCTATCAGCTATAACATCTCTGTCCTGCCTTCTTTTAATGAATTCATAAGGATTATGCTAATACAATTTTGCTGTTTATTGCACGTTTCTACTAAAACCAGATACAGATAACTCTCTGTTTTTTGCTCATATTACATCTCTCTTCTATATCTGTGTAAAACATTTTATACAGATTTTAAAAATTTTGTGAATTGCATTATATTAGAAACTTCTTTCCATTTTATTTTCACTAAGCATTCGCCAACAAAATTTCATATTAATTGCTTCAGTCTTTCAATCCATCATCCTTACTTCTTTCCCAAGAAATATCATCCTTGTGATTTATGACAAGCATATTTCATTCTTACTCATTATGATAAAATAGTTTGTCTTTAATTTTGCCTCATAAAAGATATTTGGTTCATTGTGAATAAAATGTCAGCATATAGTAAAATATGTGGTCCTTTTTTTAACGCATTTAGAGAGCCTTATTAACAAAGTTATGCCTAGTGTCTCTGATATGCTAGAAACATTGTATAAAACAATTTGAAGCTATTCAATATCCATTTACTTGTAATTAGGTAGCAAAAATATATCCCTTTCTACATTGATGAAACTAAAATGGAAAGATAACAAACGTGATATATTGTTATATATTGCATTTTGGTTCAGTTAAAAAAGAATAAATCTGCTGAGTAGGATCTATTGTGCATTTCTAGAAAACTAAATAAATAGAAAACTTATGAAAACACATCAAAGAGATGCAGAATAACATCATGTCATCATTTAAATAACTTGGCCGGACACATTCATTTATGTATAGACAGCAAATCCGTTCCAGTAATATTTGAAATAAAATATGACAAGGGTTATTGATTATTGAGAGCAATATTAAGTACATATGTTTCATATGCACTTCAATTTTATGTACATTTATGTAAGAACAGTTTCAGTGATGGACAGATTGCAATGCAATTGCAACTATTTTGATACATGCAATGGGATCATAATGAAAGAAAGGGATTCTTACTATAGTTGTCATTTCTGACTATTCTCACTAACAGATGTATGTTTATCATGCATAATAAGAACTAATAGAATATATATTGCTGCTAAACAACAAAATATTTCTTAGGCTCAGAGTATATTCACTGCAATGTTGTAGGTCTGCCATGGTTATTCATAGAAAATAATGGTAAATGTATCTTTGAACATATAATGCGCTTGTTGAATATATGTTGTTAACTAGCAAAACTTATAGCTGGATAGAATGGCTCATAGAATTTGTTACAACTCTCTGCATTCTGAGTTCAAATCAAACCAAAGTCAACTTTGCCTTTCATTTTTTCGTAGTTGACACCAATCCATTGTAGTGGATATCAGAACTATTAAAGGATCAAGTAAGATGCCTTGCAGTATTTTTTCTGGCTCCTGATGCTCTGACAGTGACACCTGTGATGACACTGTTGCCAAAATATATTTGTCCCTAGTTGATGGCCTTTATTTCAATAAGCATTGGTATTGATGAGAGGGGAAGCTGTATGGTTAAGAAGTTCGTTTCCCAACCATAACCACATGGTTTTGTCTTCAGTCCTCCTATGTGGATTTGGTAGATAGAAACTGAAAGAAATCTGTCTTGTATATATATGTACATATGCAAATGTCTGCTTTCTATGATAGCAGGGGTTGGATGATTAGCCCTGATCCAACACATTGGAGGACCATGCGTTGCTCTAGTTTCTGTTTTGGCATGGTTTTTACTACTGGATGACATTCCTAACACCTATCACTTTACAGCGTGTACTAATTGCATTTTTCATTGCATCAGTACTAGTGAGCTTATGTTGTAAATCACAAGGCTAGAGAACCCCTTTGGATGCAATGGAGAAAAAGGAGATAAGCTTTATGGTAGGGGTTGAGAGGCTAAAGTATGATGAGAGGAGTAGGGGCAGGTTTATTATAGAAGACATTCATGATTACTTGGCACTTTATGTAAGTTGGTGAGGTTGCTGGAGTGGTGCCACAAAGTGAAGGAAATATGGTAGTGTTTAGCTGTCAAAACATTTTCTTATGTTGACATGTCCAAGAAGGTAAACAGAAAAAAGAATGGAGACATGAAAATCCGCAGGGGTAGGTAAGGCTTGTAAGAGTGTAAGAGGACAGTGAGAGAGCAGATAGGCAGATATGAACATAAGGTATTTGTGAATTTTGGGAATAGCGAGCTGGGATGGGGTAATCGATCGTAAATGTAAGTGTAAAGATAAGAATAATGTACAGATGTAACTCAGAGGAGAGGGAGTTATGACTGGCAGGAAAGAAATGGTGATTTGAAATGGTTTGTGGTAACATTCTAATTTCTTTTCTAGCAGTAGCAGAATAATGCAGTAGATAAGAGATTGCTGGAAGTATTGATTGAAAAGAAGATGAGATGTGTGATTAAAGGTTACAAAAGTGAATGTAGAGGGAGGCTGAGAGATGGATAAAACATTGTTGTGGTGGACAAAGGTAAAAAATAATGGCAAATATGACTATAGAGTAACAATAGACTTGGAAGAGAGAGCCAACTGTCTGAGTGGAGGGAACAGGAACAAAAAAAAATGTGCTGTTAATGTTTGTGAATGACAAAGTACAAATGTGTTAAGAAAAAAATTGGCATAGAGGGGATCATATATAGTATGCAAAAGAGAAGACTGCATTGGTTTGGCCATATGATGCACATAGATAATATTAGTTGTATAAAAAGGTGCTAATCGCTTACTGTTGGCAGATACTTTGGAAGAGGAAGTTATGGGATGATGTGGTGAAGATTGATTTTAGGATGTGGAGCCTCATCAAGGAGATAACAAAGGTCCAACATGATTGGTGATGAACAGGATCAAAACAGTATAATGTCTGTGCACACAACTGAGGTTGTGATAGCACATGCTTGCATTCTATGTGTACAACTGCATCCCTCACCTATGTCTTTGTCAAGTACTGTATTATAGATACATATATAATACATATATATGTATGTATATATATATATATATATATATTTTGTTTCGTTTAACGTCCACTTTCCATGCTGGCATGGGTTGGACAGTTTGACTGAGGACTGGCAAGCCAGACGGCTGCACCAGACTCCAATCTGATCTGGCAGAGTTTCTACAGCTGGATGCCCTTCCTAACGCCAACCACTCTGAGAGTGTAGTGGGGCCTTTTATGTGCCACTGGCGACAAGCATATATTTTTAAAGTAATAAAATGAATGTCTGGTCATAGTGGCCTACAGTTTCGTACCCTTGAAGGCTTTGTGGACAACTCATTAGACTCTAGTGTGAAGACAAAACTAACACTTCACCTCTGGGAGATAGAAAGTGGTTATGGTCGTTAGTCAATTGGTCATCAAAGAAGAAGAGGTCCTGCTCCTGGAGTGAGGAATGAGAGATCTATCTCTTGGGCTTTTATTGGGTCATAAGGACTCTTCTGGGCTTAGCTGTATGCTCTCACTGATGTAGAGTCCAGGCTGTTTTAAGATCTTCCGCTTGATATCATATGGGGCCTCTTCATTTTTGAGATGCTAAAAATTGCTGGCCAGTGATGAGACAAATAATCTTTCTGGAACCCTGAAGCACAAGCATATGCTCTTCTTAGCTGAGTGAGCTAGGGTACTTAAAGATTCCCTGAGACCTGGGTCACTGAATGCTCACCAAAAAATTTTCACACCATGCCTCCATTTCAAACACTACCTGCTGCAAGTATGGGATTCCCTGTTCACTGACTAAACCTGGAAGAGACCTTACAATCCAATAACAGCCTAAGAGATAGATCCCTTATTTCCCTCTCCAGGTTCAGAAATAGCTCGTCTAGGGGAGATAACCTGTTCTCACTAACACCAAACTTTTTATTCTCTGATGACAAATTGACCAATCACTATAATGGCTTTCTACCTCCAAGAGGTGAAGAGTTAATCTTGGCTTCAGACTAGAGTCTGATGAATCGTCCACAAAGCTACAGCCTTTGTGAATACTAAACCATTGCTCACTCTATGACCAGACATTAACTTTATTACTTTAATACTTTACTGCTCTGTATTTTAAAGTGTGCTTCTTTTTTGGATATACGATACATTGACAATACATATGCATATATATATATAGATAGATAGGCAGGCAGGCAGGCAGGCAGGTAAATAGGTAGACAGACAATCAGACAGACTGACTAATAGATATATAGTCATAATACTTCACTTAGTCCACTACACTGAAAATAGTTACTGCAGAGTAGGAACAGTAACTTACTATTGTGAACAACTATAGCCTTTATAAAACGAATAGTTCAATTTATAGTGATTTGTGTCTGGAGAAACTACTTTAGTACTCAGCTTCAGACCAGTGTTTACCAATTGTCTCAGTTTTCCATGTCAGTGGGTCCAAATCTAGTTCTTATTATCTTATTGTTGATTGCATGTGATATCTTGTGTGCAACAGCCTACTTCTCAAATTATATATAAAGAGCCTTCAACATTTTGAAGAAAAAAGCATAAAAACAATATTATTACTGATCTTAGACTATTACTTTAATATATGCCATGTTCATGTCATTTGTTAAAATAAGGAGATATGGAAAATATGTTTTGAAATACTAATTTAAACTGAAGTAGGGAAGATCAGATCTAGTAATTTAAGATTGATATATCTTTGTAATGAAAGTATCTGGACTGCATTTTAAAGTTTGAAAGAAAATTCTAATTGTTTATATAGAAAATTAATAGCAAGCATGGGGATGTACGTGAATCCTTTACAAAAGATTTTCAATCTAATAATGAAACAAACAAGTGAAAAACTAATTCTTCATTATTTTAGGCTGTCGGCTTCCTTATAAGTTAACATTATTCTGAATACAATGACTTCCTACATGGATAGCATCCCATTAAAAAATAATGTCTATTTTTATTCATGGTTTATTAAAAGGTGTGTTTACATTTCCAGAATATATACTTTTATATTTTTTGGTTGGCCATAATTTATTTATTATTTACCTCCTAATGCCATTCCCTAGAAAATGATGAAATGTATGCGTTTCTAAAGAGAATAGTAATGAAATAAACATGTAGAGAATAAATAGATATCTAACATAAAAATAGAGACTGCATATTTACGAGAAAATATTGCATTTGGTTTCCCATCTTGAACTATATAAATTTCTTTTGGGTATAATATTGCTATTACAAAGTGCAACTATTTAATATGTCAAACAAAAAGCACTTTCAGATATGTTATTCTTCAAAAGAAGATATTGTGCTTTTATGGCTGTTTTTATTCTTCTTTTAATACTACTTTTTCTACTTCAAAGAAACAATGTAACCAGTATGGACGGATGTATGAAACAATTTACTAACATCTTTCATATGCAATTTCCTTCATTATATAGCTTGTAATATTAAGATTGTTTCTTTGTAATTTTGTTCCCTACTCTCTCTTAAAATCTACTTCTAATAAAGAACACTGCAATGAATAGTTTAATTTTAATTATTGTAATAATTTGAAATAGAATTAAATGCTATAAAACCCCCTTAAGGTATTTTAATTCACACGCAGCACTTAATTAAATTCTCAAAGCTAATTTTGAGGTTCTTATAACATTGGACACAAAGAAATTATGACACAAAAAAATTATGAAGAAGCATAACTTTCATTAGTTGTTTTCAAATATTTGAAATTATATTTTGACATAAAAAATTTTCCCATTGCTTTTGGTTTCCTTTGAGTAGTTTCTCTATAATTTTACACTGTGAATGATTTACTTTTCTCATGTGTGTTGCCTCTATATTCTCGTCTGTATATATTTGGGATACAGTTGACCCCCATTGACTTATATGACTACACACACACACACACAAACACAGATATGCATGAATAAAGGCATAAATGCAAATCAAAGTGGAAAAAATTTGTGTTTGAATACCAATGATAGAGTAATATGCTTTTATTAATGTCAAAAAAATCTTCACAAATAGTTACTCAGAATTTCACATGACCATTCATCAGTCAGTTGTAATAAAAGTATATATATAGGAATATAAAAGTGGGAATTGGAGACAACTGTATTCCAAATTTGAATGATACAGTAGTGAATATTTGGGCAAAGCAAAAAGAAAAATATTGTACAAAGAAAGCAAAAGAGATCAACAAATTAGCAATGACAGTAAATTAATTTCTGTTCAACAGTCTACCAAAATTCTTTATGGACAATTTACTTCAATTTTTTCCTGCCTTTTTTTTCTGCAGGAGTAGGGATTAAGCCAATGCTCTTATTTCTTTGAGTTAACTTTCTTGTTACATTCCATTCTATGTTCATTCATTGCAGAAGATCCCAGAACTTTCGAAGAATGATATTTTGTCTTTGATGTAGCAATGAGTGTATAATTTCAGAGGATAGCCAAACATACTCACTCTGAACTCTATAGTAATATCAATCAGGATTTACTGTCAGTCTTCAAATAAATTACTGGTATCTTGGCAATCATTTCAGCTGTATCATGTTTCTATGGAGTACTTCTTCTGTAGCTTCAGACAAATAATGATAGACCAAATGTGACAAAGTATTGTAGCAATATTAAATATCAAGCAAAAACATGCTAATGTCTGTTGGCAAAATGTTGGACAATAATTGAAAGGATATTTTTTTGAGTTTCATATGATATTTGTTCTGTATGCTGTCATTTGATGAAAAACTTTCTGTTTGAGATTCATATTTGTGTTTTGATTTGTGTAAGACTTTGGACTGATCAGCCCTTCTCCCACTGAAACAAGAAGTCCTATATGACCAAATATGTGTGTGTGTCTCTGTAGTAGTAGTAGTAGTAGTAGTAGTAGTAGATACCCCTCAGCTGTACCAATTATATTATTAACATCTTCACATTGCTTTCTTTGTGTTTATCTTGTTTTATTTGTCTAGTTATTATCATATGATGATTTAGCATTCACACATGCACTACATTACTTCTTGTAAAGATAACTGTATACGGTAAAAAGAAAAACTAAATCTTTCCTGTAATAATGATTTCAAATTTTGGCACAAAACCAAGTTCAGCGAAGGAGTAAGTGAATTACATTTACCCTAGTGCTCAACTGGTACTTATTTTATCAACCCCAAAAGGGCGACAAGTTAAGCCAACTCAGTACATAAAAACAGATGAAATGCCACTAAGCATGTCACCTGGCATGCTAATGATTCTTTCAGCTCACCACCTTAATCTTTTCTGTATTAATAATGTACTTTTATGATAATCTTGAAATATATAAATATCTTGTTATCATTTCAATAAACTAACCCTTTCAAAGTTTTAAGTATTTTCTTCTCAATTATTATAGGACTGAGTATTTGACTTCGAAAATTACCAACAGAATGTTAAGAAATTTAAATAATAATGTTTTCTTTAATTGTTTCATATTTGAATTTTATATTTATAAAATATTTCATGTATTATTCTGTATCTATCAGTCTTTTAAATATTACATTTTAGATAATGTATATGCAAATTTAATTAGACACTAAAAGAATTATGTAAAGACTTACAATTAGTTAAGAGATTTAATTTAACAAACAAAAGAACTATTTCTATGTATTCAATAACCAGGCAACACAGAGTTCTTTGTACTGAAATAATAGCAAAACTATGGTCAAAATTTATTAGTTAATACATCTAATTTTGAACCTTGTTACATGGACTTTGAGTCATTATCATTACTGCCTTTGTTATCTATCTATCATAAGTAAAAAGAATAAGTACCAGTTCCACACTAGAGAAAATTTAATTAAATATACCTCATACATTTTCATTGTATCTAGACAAAAAGTAAAATTATTCAACAGCAGTAAACTGGGATTTGCCTGGAGGCTTCCTTGACCCATTAGAATTGGCAGCTTAATCTCCCTCAAATCACACCCCATTCGGAAATGGTTGTAATTGTTACTTTGTTTCATATTCCAGAAGTAACATAAAATGAGTGCTCTAAATTATCTAATACATTAGAATACATAAAATATTTAGTCTATTGTGCAGAAACATAATTAGGCCTGTCATTAAAATTGTTTTGACTTATAACCCATGTTGATAAAAGTGTGTGATCCCATGTTAGTATCTAAGCAATTTACTGATTTAGACTTTGACATTCCTGAAATCCAACATATTTTAGTTTTGTAATACAAAATTTAAACATATTCCTTTTTTACACAGCCTGTTATATACAAAGGATTCTGTTTACCACTATCATCCTCTTTATCAATGCTTAATGTTTATTTTCCTATACTGACATGTATTAGAAAAGTCCCTTATTGGTTTTTTTGCCATCTTTTCTTTGAGGCTAGTATTGTAGCATCTCTCATTGTAAGATATTACCTGCAATTTCTCTAGACTGCTTTAACATAAAGCAATTGGAATGAAATTTGCATTACACTTCATTGTGTACGAGGAAATCTGTTTTTTAGATTAAATACACATAGCTCAGTTGCAGAGATTAGTTTCATTTCATTATACATTATGAGGTGTATAACTGAGAGTATGTAAAGAGATTTGAAGAAAACTTCAAATTTTGAGAATTCAGTTTATATCATAGTCTCATTAACTTAAGCTTAACTGAAAACAATCTTCATTGCAAGAATAGGTTTTCATCCTAAATCAGATATACACTTAGTTTTACAGGGAATAAAGTTATAATACATTTTGATTTTTGAGAAGAACTTATAGCAAAACATGCAGCTAGAAAAATTTCTTAAAAGTATCCTTAAAAAAAAATGATTCAATGTAAGAAATTGTGGCATCAAAACATATTATTGGTATATTGTCATTATTTTTATAGTTCAGAAAATAGATTCCAAAGTTTCAAGTAAAAGTTGTCAGAATATATATTTTTGGAGAGGTTCCTAACTTTTCTAATATACTGGAACAATATAAAATTGCAAACACAGAATGGATTAAATATTTTCATATGCACCCCACCCCCACTTTTGTGCTTCAGTTATATATTTTCAGTATGTATTTGCTTCTTTATCTCAAAACAAGTACTTAATAGTAAAAAAAATTGCAATTGCTGATAAAATTTTTATAATTCACCATTTTTCAAAATTAATACAATTTTCCAAACTTTGAAAGAGATCTAAAGAAAATGTTTACCTTTTTTTTTATATACAAAAGGAGTCACTTGAATGAAAAATGCTTTAGTTTTGTATGTAAATATACATGTTTATATTAATAGTTACTGGTATACTTTAATAGAAAGGAACAATAAGATATCTTCCTCATTCTCATTAATCATACTGTGATGCTGTAGCAAGCAATGTATAGATGGCAATAACTTTCCAGAGAGATGGGTGTATAAACTGATTTCAAATCAAAGTTTATAGCTAGACTGACTGAGCTACATTTTAGTGACAGTACAGCTTCAGTGTTTGAGTGCAAGCCATTGATTTTCCATCCAGCACTGAAATACTTTTGTGAAACGGTCAGTAGTAACTGTTATATTTTGATATGCACACATAATAACAGATGCAAATATAATATTGTAGGATCCTTCAGAGTTGAGTAAGATAATCAACTGATGGTGGATATTTGAAGTAATATGATGTTGCAAACCTGCTTTCAAATTCATGCTGAGATCAGGCTCTGCATCACCATAGCAAGGAAGACCAATATATTTATAGTGTCAGCAATTGTTGGGCACTGAAATATTTCCTGACCTTGAAGAAAAGGAGCTGTTGTTGGAATTCAGTTCTATGTTAAGGACATGCTTTCCCTAGGAGACATCTTCAGTGATAACACAGATTAACATTTGAAGGCTTTTGTTATGTAATGATGTTTTTTGTTCTTACTTTTTTTTGTTGTGAAAAGGGATGAGATTGGCATGAGCCTTCTGGAGACTGCTTTTTAGGTCTCTATTCATGGAATCCATGCAAATTTGGAATATAGTGCCTAGATTGATGCACGGTTGTATCATCTGCATAAAAGTGTGTATTATTTGACATGACTGCAAATATGTCAATGATATACACATAGAAGAGTGTGAGGCTTAAAACCAAACATCAGAGTTGATTGAAAGTGAGGCATAAATAACTGTATCAGCAGACATCATGATGATATGATATGATCTGATCAGAAGAACTGCTTCAAAACGATGTGACAAGGTTATATTCTAAAGGTGGACAATTTCAATAGGTGATTTACATGTAAAACATGGTTGCAAGCTTTGCTGATATTTAGAGCAACAGTATTGCTTTTATCAAATTTCTCTAAGGCAAGACCCCTCCAGTGGGTGACTGAAGAGAGTTAATTGCAAGTGAGTCTGTTTGTATAGAAGCTGTACTGGTTTACTCAATACCCTGTTGATTTGGCCATTTAAACTTACAAATCTTAATGAATTGCAAAGGTGTCTACTTTATGTAGAGTACTAAAGAAAAGTTCATGCCTCTTTAAATTTGATTATAATCAGAAATTACAGGAAGAAGATATATTAAGGGGATTGAAAGGCATCTCATACTGCCTTACTGGACAGTTACTACAACATAACAACACATTAACACAGAATAGGATGAGTAGCCCTGTTAAAGGTCTTTCAATATCAAATGAATGTAAAACATGGTTATTTGTTCTTAGCTAAGATCTCATCTTCACTTCAAGTGAAACAATTTGATATCTAAAGGTCATCTTATTCAAGCTAACCCAACTCTGTATTAATTTTGCTACATTTATGTATCATACTAATGTATAAAGACTTTCATATCTAAATATATTAGTGTGCAGCCAATGTAACTTTTACCAGTGACTCTCATTTGTCCTTATAGCAGTTTACAATTGTATTCTTAGACCAGTAATTGGAGAGTGACACCTTCCTTCACAAAACCCAATTAATTAAATAGATAACTAATACAGTTCATACAGTTTAATATTATACACATATATATATTGATATAGACATAATCTATAATTAGTACTTTATTCCCATATTTGATAGATATTTGGCAGAATTGGTGAGGTACTGCACTGAATGATTTATTGTATTCAGCCCCATCTGTCAACATTCTGAAATCACATCTCACTATAATTGACTTTGTCTTTCATTACTTTGTAGTAGATACTAGCAAATACTGAGATTAATTCAATTGGCTTTTCTATCCATTACAACATTCAGAGCTATGCTGAAGGAAGAAATCAATGTTTCATACTTATATTAATTTTTTCAGTGTCAATAAGTTATTAAGTTGTTTGGTGTCAATAAATTATTAAATCAAATATAACAGAATAACAAGAGTGAAGATAAATATTTAAGAAAAAACTTGAATTGATTTATTGAAAAGTCCTCTTATCCTCTCCTCCAGTAAATGATACACAACTGAGTATTTTGTTTGTTGTGGTTTGGTCCCAGGTTGGCTCTGACTCACCAAACCATTACTCTTTTACTCTTTTACTTGTTTCAGTCATTTGACTGCGGCCATGCTGGAGCACCACCTTTAGTCGAGCAAATTGACCCCGGGACTTATTCTTTGTAAGCCCAGTACTTATTCTATCACTCTCTTTTTCTGAACCACTAAGTGACGGGGACGTAAACACACCAGCATCGGTTGTCAAGCAATGCTAGGGGGACAAACACAGACACACAAACATATACACACACATACATATATATGTATATATATACATATTTACGACAGGCTTTCAGTTTCCATCTACCAAATCCACTCACAAGGCATTAGTCGACTCAGGGCTATAGCAGAAGACACTTGCCCAAGGTGCCACGCAGTAGAACTGAACCCGGAACCATGAGGTTTGTAAGCAAGCTACTTACCACACAGCCACTCCTGCGCTTATATTGATAAAAAGAATTTCAGCAATGACCCTCTTATTTTCCAGAATATTGTCTTTGACTACATTATCCTCTATACATTCTTCTTTATTAAAAGATGGATATAGCTTAAAGGATATTTGGTTGCTATTTTTAGTAAGTTGAGAACCATACAGCGACATCCTTACTGGTTCTTATTTTGGTTGTTGTTGTTGTTGAACCTAATGTTTGCCATGTCAAGTAGAACTATTATGAAAGTCATTCTAGCTTTCACCATTTAGTTGTGTATATCTCAGACAAAATATTCCAGTGTGTCCTTCTAATTTTAATATTTTGAGTTTTGATTTGTTTGCTGTTTTAAGCAATTTAAGTGACTGCATTGGATCTCTACATAGGCTCATCATATATTAGTGTATTCTATGAGTGGCTTCCTTAAGCATTCCTTGTGCTTTCTCTACTTCAGTTCAGGTTTACACTAGCCCAATGACTGATAACTCAAGTTCCCCTGCAATGGAGAAACACTTATACCAACTTGAATATCATCTTAATGATATTTCCAGTCTGAATGATAACTCAATCTGTTATTATTTTATTGCACTTTATTTTATACATGCCTATTGTTGAAAACAGTTCTGCAGCATTTGTATTCATTGAATTAGTTGATAATATGAAGGAAATGATTTTTTTTTAAATATTACTACTGATTCTTTCAGTTCCTCTATAAACAACAACAACAAAAAGTAAAAAGATAGTGTAAAAATGTCATTGTATGAAAAATAACCACACATAAATTATTTCTTCAACAATAGCAATAAAAAAGGTAAAATATCAATTGAGTTTTGAATAAGAAAAATCAACGAAATATAACATTTGTTAGGAAGTGGGATTGATCATTAGTATTGATTTCTAGCCATGGAAACTGTTATATTATTTCTCAAAAAATGTCTTTCAAGAGAATTTCTGAATGAAAGGATTGTTTCTAATCATGTTAATGTTATTTTTCTCTCTCTTTACCTTTCACAGAATTCAAGTTAAACATTGCACTATAAAGAACACAATGATTAAGAAAGAAAGTAATTTGTTATAAAACAGTCTTTGCAAGGATGTGGCTGAATGCTTTACAAATCTTAAAACTGAATTGTCTGAAATGGTATATTTCCAGAAAAATACACAAGTCTCTCTCTCTCTCTCTCTCTCTTTGGGATAAAGCTCCTTACTAAAAGCATGGTATTTAATCTAATATCTCACATTCTATTAAATGGATTTATATTCAGTTTCTACACAGTGAGGTGCAACTCTGCATGTTGATAGAGAGTTTCTAACTATATTGCACTTAAATTCTATTCATTTTTTTATTTACATCTGGAAACAAACACGCATACAAATACACTTTTATTGAAGATATTGACCTTACAGAAAATGCATGCTATTTTAATAATGAGTCTTTTTATTTTGATATGTGATTTCCTTGATTTTTCAATGAAGAGTTTCACAAAATGAAGTGTGTGTGTGTGTGTGTGTGTGTGTGTGTATGTGTGTGCATGAGTGTGTGTGTGTGTGTGTGTGTGTGTTTGGAAGTGGGGTGGAGCAGAGTAGACGATATCCTGAAAACCTTTTAGTTACAGACTAAAAATATTGAACAGATTAATATATTGTGTAGTCCTATGAGTAACATTACAGATGCTTACATGCATATATGAGTTTCAATCTGTGCATCATACACATTTTTTACTAGGTTTGATTTATACAATCTAAAATTGGTCATCTGTTAGCATAGATGTCATATATTATGGAGTTATGTTATAGAATAGAAAGTTAAATGAAGGATGTACATTGCCCCTAAGTTTCATGAAGGTTTTTGAGACCCTCATCTTTACAACTCCAATGTTTATTTGAAGTTTGTGTATCTTGGAGTAGTATTCACTTTCAGAGAATTCAAATTCATTCATCTTTTGATATGGGCTAGTTGGCACATAGATTGGAACTCTGATAATAAATATATAAATTTGTATGTGTCTTTTAGATACAGTAGTTCAATGTATATCTAGTTGAAAATGCTTTAGTTTATTGCCTGCCTCAGTGGATCTAACATTTGGGAAAAAGTCCCATATCATCTGGGAATTATATTTTGGATAGATTGACATTCAATCCTTCATACAATAAAACCTTTCATGAATTGAACATAGTTGTTGCTTTTCTTTTGTATACTTTGTATCAC
Organism: Octopus sinensis; assembly: GCF_006345805.1. Taxonomy (NCBI): domain Eukaryota; kingdom Metazoa; phylum Mollusca; class Cephalopoda; order Octopoda; family Octopodidae; genus Octopus; species Octopus sinensis. The sequence continues at coordinate 62,847,637 of NC_043005.1, read as the reverse complement.
ATTGATATAGAGCTGGCAGGATGCTTTTATAATAGAACAGGTTATTATTTTGGGGAGTCCATATAACAATATCAAGTAAGTTACTTTATTAGATTTTGATTTTAGAAATGTATCAGGTTAACTGCTCAGAAATAGTGAGTTCACATCAGCTGCAAATATTTCAATGTGTATCTGAGTAAAAATGCTTTATTTTTCATTGCTTCAGTGCACCTAGGTTTGAAGAGTAAGTATCGTATCGTCTGGGAATAGTTGGGATAAATTGACATTCGATCTATAGGCTTCGTTCAATAAAACTAGAGCTAATTACCAGATCTCAAGAATCTATCAGGGCTTAGAAAATATTTATTTTTATTCTAAAAATATCGCAAGAATGACTTTGTCAATATGATCGATAAATTTCTGTTTTAGATTCTGTATCAGATTGTTCCCTCTTGCTCTTCCCCCTGGCTGGGTAACCATGTATCTCCTCTACAGCAGTACACCTGTTTCTACCCTCATTCTCGATCATTCTCTCTCCTGCCCTTGCTTTTCCCTTTCGCTAATTATCTCCTTTACATCAGCGCACCTGTTTCTGTCCTCTTTCTTGTACCTCTCTCCCCCTCTTGCCCTTCCCTCTCTCTTCCTTTCACTCCTCTCTCTTCCTCTCCCTCTCTTCTCTCTCTCACTCTCTCCTCTCTCTCTGGCCAGGTAACCATATACCTCCTCTACAGCAAGACACCTGTTTCTACCTCCCTCTTTCTCTGTCACACTCTAACCTTTTATCATCTGACACTGGATATCCTCCTCCAATGCCCTCTCCTCTATAGCAAGACACCTGTTTCTGTCTCCTTGTCACACTCTAACCTCATCATC